>NC_081182.1:105206456-105469794 GCF_029867415.1 Vicia villosa
CTTATCACACATATGCAGATTAATCATAAAATACCCCGTTGAAACGTGCGACCGTATGACTTCTCCAAGCTTTGAGTTTCCTGTATTCGAGGCCGAGGAAGAAGAAGACGAAGAAATATCAAAGGAAATTTCACGATTACTTCAACAAAAGGAAGAGGCCATTCTGCCATACAATGAGCCTCTAGAGATCATTAACCTTGGTTCCGATGGAAACAGAAAGGAGGTTAAGATTGGAGCTTCGCTCAGTTCAGAGATCAGAGAGAGTTTGATACAGCTGCTCAAAGAATTCTCAGATGTCTTCGCTTGGTCTTATCAAGATATGCCAGGGTTGGATACCAGTATAGTGGAGCATCACTTGCCATTAAAATCAGAATGCCCTCCGGTCAAGCAAAAATTAAGAAGAACTCATCCGGAGATGGCCATGAAAATCAAAGAGGAAGTTCAAAAGCAGATCAACGCGGGTTTCCTCGTCACTTCAGAATATCCTCAGTGGTTAGCTAACATTGTTCCCGTTCCTAAGAAAGACGGAAAAGTCCGCATGTGCGTCGACTACAGAGATTTGAACAAAGCTAGCCCTAAGGATGATTTTCCTTTACCACATATTGATATGTTGGTAGACAGTACAGCAAAATCCAAAGTTTTCTCATTCATGGACGGATTTTCAGGATACAACCAAATCAAAATGGCACCTGAAGACATGGAAAAAACAGCTTTCATCACCCCCTGGGGCACGTTCTGCTACCGTGTTATGCCTTTTGGACTAAAGAACGCAGGGGCAACTTATCAAAGGGCCATGACTACACTTTTCCACGACATGATGCATAAGGAAGTGGAAGTCTATGTGGACGACATGATTGCCAAATCAGAAAATGAAGAAGATCACATACAGAATCTGACAAAGTTATTTCAACGCTTACGGAAGTTTCAGCTTCGCCTGAACCCCAACAAGTGTACCTTTGGTGTCTACTCAGGGAAACTCCTTGGTTTCATTGTCAGCAAACGAGGAATCGAAGTAGATCCAGACAAAGTCAAGGCAATTCAAGAAATGCCTTCGCCCAGAACCGAGAAACAAGTTAGAGGATTTCTTGGACGTCTGAATTACATCTCAAGATTCATATATTTCATGACTGCAACTTGCGCTCCTATTTTCAAACTTCTACGGAAAAATCAAAGTTGCGTCTGAACAGACGATTGTCACAAAGCGTTCGACAACATTAAGGAATATCTGCTCAAACCACCCATCTTGTCTCCTCCAGTGGAAGGAAGACCTTTGATAATGTACTTAACCGTCTTAGAAGATTCCATGGGTTGTGTCCTTGGACAGCAAGACGAGACGAGAAGAATGGAGCTGTAGAAGCAGCTAACAAAAACATCAAGAAAATCATTCAGAAGATGGTCATTACTTACAAAGATTGGCATGAAATGCTCCCGTATGCTCTTCATGGTTACCGTACATCAGTACGTACTTCGACTGGAGCAACTCCTTTCTCCCTTGTATATGGCATGGAGGCAGTCCTACCTATAGAGGTTGAAATCCCATCAATGAGAGTTCTGATGGAGGCAAAATTAACAGAAGCCGAGTGGTGTCAAAGCAGATTCGATGAATTGAACTTAATCAAAGAAAAGCGCATGACAGCTTTATGCCACGGACAGCTATATCAACAAAGAATGAAGAAAGCTTTTGACAAAAAGGTTCGACCTCGCACAATCAAAGAAGGCGACCTTGTACTCAAAAAGATTCAATCTTTTCTCACAGATTCGAGAGGGAAATGGACTCCCAATTATGACGGCCCCTACGTGGTCAAGAGAGCTTTCTCAGGAGGAGCCTTAATACTCACGACTATGGATGGAGAAGAATTCACCCGTCCTGTGAACGTCGACGCAGTCAAGAAATACTTCGCCTAAATAAACAAAAAGAACAGCTCGCTAAGTTGAAAACTCGCAAAGAGCGGCTTAGGCAAAAAAGAGCGTCTCGGTGAATCGAAAACCCGAAAGGGCGATTCAGGCAAAAGTTAGAGACATAAAAAAATAAATAATCAATCCCGGTAAACTTAAAACCCGAAAGGGGTAGTTTACGCAAAAGTTAGGGATATATGGCAAGTAACTGTGTTCAGGACAAACTTGATCATTCAAAATCCATAGCGGAGTGTTCATCAGCAGTAGGTCATCTTCTACGAAGCACGAATACAGCGCAACTCGGAGTGGAAGGGAGAGATAACGGTCGTCACGTTTCATCGTAGCCCTTTTCCCGAAAATTACCAATTTCCAACTTTGTAAATACTCCATGGAATCAAGCATTTGGCTGATTACCATTCCATATATAATAATTTGAGCCTTGTGCTTTTCCTTTGCAACCTAGTCTTATTCAGTCTCTTGAAATGCATTTTAAGTTTAAACAGTCATTTTCTTGAAACAAATGTTTTCATAAAATAAAAATGAATTTACTTGCAAAACAAAGGTGAAATTTCTTTCTAAAGGTTTACAAACAATAGGAAGAATGCAAACAGTTGCTCCGAGAACGGTTGAGACTCCGGGAACCAAGTTTTCCCCATGAGGTCGCTTTGCGAACATCTCCCGATGACGGATCTTTACTTCAATTCATATTACTCACTTCGGACAGCGGACAACTGATAGCCAGGTATTCCCAACAGAGTTCGAACTCCAAGAAGAGGACATCTTCTGATCAACAAGAATTCAAGTCGTATCTTAGGACTTTCCATCCGCGACAATTCTATTCACATTCACGTTACATTTTATCATTGTCATAACATTCATGCATACATTACATCATAACTGCATAGTCAAATTAGGCTTTTAAATCATGAGAATGCCTAAGTCATTAAGGCATGAACTCAAGTTTCCCCTGCAAGTCCTGGAGAAACTTTTTCCTTCAAGACAACGATCCATGTAGAGAGATTTCCCCAAGCAAGTCAATAAATGGTAGTCTCCCTCAAAGAGATAGTTTGTTCACTTTTGGAATCCCTCAACTGAGAATCTCCTGCAGAGCGACATTCGACAGTCTTCTTCAGATAAGATAGTCTGTTTCACATTCCGGAGCTCCCTACAGGTTTGGTATTTCCCCAGCAGGGTCAAGAGGTGCCACTTCTTGTCAAAGGAAAATTCAGAATCTCCCAGCAGATCGACAAATGATTCCCCAGCGGAGTCAGTGAATGATAGTCTTCGTCCAGAAGATAGTTCAGATTCCCCAACAGGGTCAGCAAATGGCAGTCTCTTTCAGCAGAAGACAGTTTGCTCACTTTCTATCACAACAAAGTCAGCAAATGGCAGTCTCTTTCAGCAGAAGACAGTTTGCTCACTTTCTTTCATGACAGGGTCTACAAATGGCAGTCTCTCCCAGTAGAAGACAGTTTGTTTCCCCAGGAGTCAGCAAATGGCAGTCTCTTTCAGCAGAAGACAGTTTGCTCACTTTATCATAACAAAGGTCGACAAATGGCAGTCTCTCCCAGTAGAAGACAGTTTGCTCCCCTAGCAATTGGCAAATGGCAGTCTTTTCCCAAGAAAAGACAGTTTGTCTGCTAAATACTCAAGAGATCGACAAATGGCAGTTTCTTCAAACAGTTTGTCTGTTTCTGGGATGCTTAACTCCCCACAGAGTCGATGAATGGCAGTTTCCCTCTTAGGAAAACAGTTCGTTGATTCCCCAGGCATCAGTTGACGAATGGCAGTTTTCACCCCGAAAACAGTTCGTCCGCCTTCAAAACAAAGTCATTAGCTCCTCAAAAGATCATGAGGCCATATGACATTCTTTCAAAGACGTCAAGTCAAAAGGGAAGATGGTGAAGTTTCTTTACTACCGTCAAATGGCATCTTATCTCCAAGCGCTGATAAGAAGTTTGATGAGGAAACAAACCTTTGAAGTTTCTCTACAGCCGTCAAATGGCATCTTACCTCCAAGCGCTGGTAAGAAGTTTGATAAGGAAACAGACCGTTGGAAATTTTCTCTTTATCTGAGATATTGTCCAAACACAACTAAGACCAGTTTCGAGATATGGACATCCGAAACGAGGAGAAGTTGTTTACCTTTTTCTAAGTATCAACACTTAGTTAAAGAAGATGGATTGCGCATCTTACATTGCCATCCATTCACCAGAATCCACATCAAGTATTTCTGCAGGAGTTTGTCTCCTCATTCCCCGCCAAGTGCGACAACGGGATCAAATCATGCAAAGATCTTATCAATTACAACATCTCAGGAGCGCCCAAAATTCGGGCATTCTTTGATATTTAAGTCTCTTTTACGCAGGAGAGATCGAGATCTCAATCTCTCTCCCTCCAGATAAAAGAAACTTAAATAGGGGCATCTGTCATACCCTAATTTTTGACCCCCCTGAGATGACATATCTTCAGGATTTTTCATCAGGTCAAGACAAGTACCCAGAGCAGTCATTTCTCCATCTGATACCTAATCAAGGATGCACAAAGACAAGAAAGCTCAGGCAAAGGATCAATCAATAACAAAGACTAATCTCTAATACAATCATGGGGCTCAAAGACTTCATTTTTCTCATCTATGATTGATTAGACATCCAGTCATCTGAGTACAGGTTTGCTCAGGTCACCAGACTAGGGTTTTGAGCCTATCAAGGACTAAAATCAGGGATCACATTTGGGAAACCCTAAAAAGCTCCAGAGGGTCATTCAAAGACATCAATCTTCTTCAAATAACTCATATTACAAGATCTACTGGACATCACACTTCAATTCAAAGTCTACAGTCATTATTTTCACATGGTCGACAAATTAGGGTTTTGACCTAATTCACCAAGATGGTTGACTTTTGATCAGGGAATGAATCCAAAACTCAAGACATGATTCAAGGATCTCTACTACCTCCATATAATCCATTTATATCATCCATTTGGGGAGAAGATCTTATTTCTACACAAAAGCCCAAAAATTCACTTTGTCAGGAAAAAAGTCAACTGTGAAGGATCATCATTGACTTTTAAGGTTTTTGGTCAAAAAATGACTTTCAAAGATCAATATCATCAATATATGGATGTCAAAGTCATTTGGCCAAAGAAATTCAAAGAAATTCATCAAGGAGCGAAAAGTCGGGAATTAGGGTTTTTAAAGGCATGGTGAGATCTCAAAATTTCACCTACACAACTCAAAAAACTTCCAACATGAAAGTTGTAGATCTTGCAAAATAAAACAACATCTTACAAAGGAACTTTTTTCAAAAGATCAACCATTTATGAAGTTTTGGAGATTTTGAGGTTTAGGTCATAAACACTTAGAAATTTTTCTAAGTGTTTTAACCTAGTTTTCTTCCAACTTTGACCTCATTTTTCACAAATTTCCCAAGTGATTCTGAAGAAGACATAAACTAATGATTTGAAGTAGATGTTTAGGGCTTTCCAAATTGTGTTCAACCTTCTCCAAATTCAATTTGAGCTAGGAGTTATGCTTGTTCAAAGTTGGCCTCATGAAGTGAAATTATAGGTCATGGACACTTTTTGACTTTGCAAATTTTGTGCAAATAACCTCTCTTATGGATGCTACACGACCCATAACACATCTGAAACCATGCCATACATCCATTTTCATCATTGCATAAGGATTAGAGAAGATTCCAAAAACAAATGCATGTGATTATGTAATGATTGCATTTTTGAATTTATGACAAATTGGTGATTCATCAAAGGAATCTTCTCCCAACCAATTGGAGCTCATTTCTGCAGCAATTTGGTCCCCTAAGATCAAGCAAAATCGAGGGCTAGGGGATTGATCAAATGGAATCAAAATTCCCATCATTGCATAAGAGATATTTGCAAACTTTCTTCATGGCTAAGAAACCAAATCAACTTCACTAAGCAAGCTCACACTCTCACTCAGTACTGAACCAATTGCCTATAAATAGAGGCCTCATTCTCATTCAAAAAACACACCAAAGCAACTCAATTACTTGCTTTCTCTTTCTCTCCTCTTGTTCATTGTTTTTCAAAGTTCTTTGGCAAGAAGAATCGTTTTCTTCAAACCAAAGCTCATCTTTGGAAAGTGAGCATTCCAACATCTCAAGGGAGGTTATTTGAGGTGATCCAAGCACCTGGATCACTTCTGTAAGTGGAGGAACACCATTGTTGCTCTCACTTGGAAGCATTTGCAGTTGGAGGTCCATGGAGTAACTCAGGGAGTCTCAGGCCAAACCAATCATTCAGACACACTCCCTAGGTCATAGTGGAGCTAACCAGATGGCTGCAGCTCACCTGTAACTCCAAATTCAACAACCTCCATGTTCACTTGAAGCTGAAATCGAGGGAGGTCCATAGAGCAATTCAGGAGGATTCAAGCTACAATAAGCATCCAGTTAGCATCATTGAGTCTCAGGGAAGCTATTGAGATCATTCATTCAAGCCCAGGTGCTCTCCATCATCCTCACGACCTTCAGTTTCAGAGGTAAGTTTCTGAACTTCACCTCTATAATTTAAGTACTCTTTGTGAAATAGCTCGATTCTATCTTGTTCAGCATCATCAGAGGATTGAAAACCCTCTATCATCATTCATTTATCTTTCAGTATAGTCATTTAATTTGATTTTGAAATTTTAGGGTTCTTCACGATTTCTGTTAAATTAATTAGATGTAGTTAATATTAGTTCATGTTAGTTACATATTTAGAATCGTGAGTGAATTTAGAGCAAGTTTCGTGTTTACATCATGGCAAATGATTGAGAAACGAGTGAGTTCAGAAATTCAAAAAATCATGGAGCTTGAGGTTGAAGACGAAGATGGTGGTGGCGCCATTTTTAATTTCTCAGGGGAGGGTTTAAAATATATTTAACTGAAAGCGTTTTATAAACGACTAAACAACTTGCCCTAGTGGCCACACATGCGCCTTTAGTATCATCATGCCACAAGTCTGGGGTTCGAATCCCCCTCGCCCCAGACTTTTTGATTCTTTTATTTTTTAAGGAATTACAACTTGTTTTGAAATATGACCAAGTGGAGGCAACTTACTAACACCAAACGCGCGTTGGCGCAGTGGTGTTATTTTGAGTTGTTGGCTTCAAGGGCGTGGGTTCAAACCATGGTGAGGCCAAAACATTATTTTTTATCACTTATTTCCTTCAATTTTCTCACAACTTCATATAATTGATTAACCTATCAAATTAATTTATTTTCACTTCATTTTTTACACACATGCTATTTAATATCTCTATTTTGTGAATAATAAAAAAGATCATAAAAATGTTATTTATTTCACATGTTTTTATTAGGTTTAAAATAGTATGTTTTTAGGTGTTTTCTTAAATACTTTAATACATATTTTCACTTTGTTTTAACCTAATCATTTTTGTAAATACATTTATGATAAAACCCTAATCACTTAGGTCTTAATTAGGCATAGATCTTCATCTTTGCTTTAATTAAGTTGACTTTTGTCAAATCTCAAAACTATTTTCAATCTCTGATAAAATCAAATGATTAGGGTTTTCAAACAACAAAACCTTGTATCATTCCAAGTCATTTTTTTTTCAAATTGCTTTTATCACCAGTACTGTAAAGTACTGGGCCTCTAATAGAGTGTAAGTCCCAAAAATCTTCTCTTCTTAGCTTGTTTTCAAAACTGTATTTTCAAAATCTTCTTTCTGTTTTCAAAACATTCTTCTGGTATTTGAAGGGCATTATTCCCGGTGAAACTCTTCAGATACCTATGTGACCTTTGTCCATCTTCACTTCTTCTGTTTTCAAAAACCATTAACTGTTTATCATATATATTCAACTGTTATCAACAAAACAACAAAAATACTGTTGAGGCTCTGTACATACTTCTTCAATGGCCTCCACTCCATCCAGGTTAGGCTTTACAAGCTTTCAATTTACAGTCTTTGTTTAAATTACTGTCAAATATAAACTGTGCATATATTAGTTTAGAACTGCGTTTGAGTATAAACCTTAGGACAGTTAAACTATATATATATTATAGGAATATGACCTAGGATTGAGAATGTCTTCCCGGTGAAGGCTCTTTCCTAATTAGAGATCTGTAGTTCAAACCCCCAAGATGAATTATTCCCGGTGAAACATCTTGGCAAAAACCTTAGAATCCAAATAAATAGGACACATCCACCCAAAGAGGAATTATTCCCGGTGAAACCTCTTACCCATTTGCTTAGAGCCAAAATAAGTTCAAAACCACATAAGCTTTCTCTTGTGCTACAACAAGGACCCTCGATTAGCCTCCTCTTGGGCTTTGTACAAGGACCCACAGGCTTCTTAAAAGCATTTCCAGCTTCCTCTTGAGCTTGTATACAAGGACCCATCAGGTTTCTTATAAACATAGGAACAGGTCTTTAGTCACCTTTTAGCCTACCCTGGTGAGTTTCTTCCAATTTAAACCAGACTTTAAAACAAGCTAAGTTTGTCTCAATTTCACATTGAGTACACTTTTTGGAATGAGAGACATGGACAGTCTCTGTCACCCTTATCTTCATCAATCCTCCTTAGTAGAGTCTAGGATCTATGTTTTGGTCATCCTCAGCATTGAGTCAGCCTTTATCTTGGGCTTTAAACAAAGAGTCTCCACTAGATAATCTTTCTGCCATCCATTTTTCAAATCTCAAAACCCCTGGAAAGGGTTAGCCTCCAACATCTGTTTAAAATGTCAAAACAATAATTTCATTCTCTTAGGAGATAATTTCCCCAAAAGAGTCAAAACCCCTGGAAAGGGTCAGCCTCCAAAAAACATGATAAAGTCAGTCTTTTAACAGACAAATTCACCAGCTGAGTCAAAATCCCTGGAAAGGGTTAGCTTCCAAAAGAAAAACAGTCTTTTTTTAATCTCCAGTAGAGTTAAAACCAACAAAAAACAGTTAGCCTCAACCTTGGGCTTCATACAAGGCACCCAAATAATAAAACTCCCCTGTCTAGAGTCAGCCTCAACCTTGGGCATTGTACAAGGCAGATAATAGAGTCTCCCCAGTGAGTTCTTCATCACTCAGTAGCCACAACCTCGGGCTTTGTACAAGGCAGATAAACCATATCTTTCATGTGTCAAAGATTCCTAACACTTAGGATCTTTCCCCATATAGTCATACATACTTAATTCATTTAAGAGTCCGCCACAACCTTGGGCTTTGTACAAGGCAGAAAATAATATTTTCCCTAACTAGAGTCAGCCACAACCTTGGGCTTTGTACAAGGCACATAAAATAGAGTCATTCATTCAATTATCCTCAACAGTCAGCCACAACCTTGGGCTTTGTACAAGGCACACAAATAGAGTCTCCCTAAGTAGAGTCAGCCTCAATTCTGGGCTTTGTACAGAACACAAAAATACCCTTTAATTAATCCCCAGTGGAGTCATCTCCCAGAGTCAATAATATTAATTAATCAATCAAAAAGCCTCAAGCTTGGGCCTCATACAAGCCATCTAAAAGTCAAATCTTTTATACAGTAGATAGACATAGCTTATCTCTATAGAGAGATATTTTTACTACTCTACCACATTCAAACAAACAAACATTTCAATTTCAATTTCAATCAAAGTCTCCCATTTAGGACTCTGAAAGACATGCTCTGGCACATCCCCAGACTTGTACACTTTCCCTAATTTGGACGAGCATTTTTCTTTCATTTAAGAGGCATCTGACTGGCATACTTGTACACCCAAGTAAGGTCCCCCTCTTGAATGAAATGAATCCAGTTATTCTGTCACTCTTTCAAAATGTTTGTGGTAGAATAGTACAAATACCTCTCTGTAGAGATAATTTCATGTCTCTTTACTGTAAACAGAGATTTAATTCCAAGCTTCAACCTTGAGCTTCAAGCAAGGCACCAAAAACAATTAATTTCCCTAGTTAGTTCCCCGAACTACATTAAGCTCTGACTTCCACTAGGGATATGTAGGCATGAGGTTCACAAGGAATCTCAGCGAGCTAATAAAATACCAAAAATAGTCAGTCTGTCTATCTGTCTGTCTTTCTTTAAACCAATTCAATTCCTTCTCCTAACACAAAGGAGAAACTTTCCCAATCATTAGCAGCAAACACAATCACAATGACACAGAGAAGGTTCCTGTAGAGTACTACAGATATGTAGGGTGCTTAAACACTTCCCTATGTATAACCGACCCCCCGGACTCCAGAATTTCTAGTCTAGGTGTAAATCCCCACACTTAGCAAACTCCTAGGGTTTAGTTGAGATCTTTTTTCCCCTTTCCTACTCGTAGGACAAATAAGAAAGTTCGTGTGATATCGTAGGAAGAACTGAAATAAAATTCATCCCACCACGGGCGCATTCTCCTTCCAAATTTCGCGTGAAGGGTCTAGCGTGCCGTCCTCCCAAGTGAAACGGGGAGGTAAAAGAAAACGACAACCACACCTCTGTCTGGACGCGTGTGCACGTGATTTTTGGGCCTGTTTTGCTTAAAAGCCCAGAATGACAGTAATAAAAGAAGGAGATTGCGTTTGGACGAGGGTTGGACGGAATTTGGGAGCGAAAATATACTGTAGAAGGCTGGAGAACTCAGATTTTATGCAAGGATTGAAGAATTCTATGAGCTTTTGCCATTGAAGATTGGATCTCCTTCATTTATCTGTAATGTCTACAATTTACACTATGGTTTCTGTTATTTTTATGAGTAGCTAAACCCCCCATTGCAAGGGGGGTGACCCTGATTCTGATTGTGATGAATTTATTCAATTGATGCAATAACTATTTTACTTTCCATATTTGTTAATTTGTTCTTCATCTGCTAATAATGCTTTATCCGTCAGAAAAACGGATTCTGAATATGAATGAATAGTGTAGCTGGACGGTATATTATTTGTGGACATGATTAAGAACATATAACATTTATATCACCTAGGACTAGGGATATCATATTGTAACTGGAAATTCTTGTTATTGGAATGCTTGATCATAACCGTAATTATCTATGGACATAGTAATTAGGTTGTGAGGTCAAAGATCTTTTCACTAAGGCCTTAGGATTAGATACTCTAAAGAACCGGTAATTAACTATGAAAAGCATGTTGTTGTATTGAGACATGAAATTCGTTGCATGAAGAATCATTCACCGTCCCTAGTAATCTACTCATCTCTGTTCATCGTTCTATTATTCTGTATATTTACATTATTTGCAAAACCAACCAAAACCCCTTTTGAACTTTTGTTTAATTGAAATACTGATAAAACTCTGTATCGTCAAGCAGTCCTTGAGATTCGACATTCGGGGAATTTCCCCTTTATTTCTACAGAGGCAAAATAGTACACTTGCTATTTTACCGATCAAGTTTTTGGCGCCGTTGCCGGGGACTGCCGAAGATTATAGAGTTCTAGATTTATTTCAATTAGAATTTTGTTGCTCTGCGACTAAAATTTTATTTTCTGCACTATTTATTTTTCCTAATTCTCATATTTATCTAATCTGTGTATGCGAGGTAAGGCCTCAGCTGAATTTCTTTTTGACGCAGAAATTGAAAGAGCTTTGCACGCAAGGCGTAGACAAGCTCGGTTGGCTAATCTGGAACCTGAAGAGGAAATTGTGTCAGTTCATTCCGATTCAGAGTTTGAAAGTGAAGAAGAAACCATGGGTGAAAATCCTCCTCCTCCTGAGAGGCTCCTTGGTGACTACGGTGTTGCAAACAACTCGGGAGGAAGACTCACAATTGTCAACCAACCGGTAAATGCGGCAAATTTTCAATTGCATCCGAGCATAATATATCAGCTAGAAAGAAAACCTTTCACCGGAAAGGTTAATGAAGATGCAAACAAACACCTACAGAGATTTCTGACCATGAGCACTACTCTAAAAATTGAAGGGCATACAGAAGAAGCGAAGAAGCTGAGAATGTTCCCGTTCACATTAGCCGAAGAACCAGAAGAGTGGTTCTATTCTCTCCCAGCAGGCAGTATCACATCATGGGAAGAGATGGAGAAGGCTTTCTTGAATGAGTATTTCCCCGCCGTGGTCTTTATAAGAAAGAGGTATGACATTTTGAACTTCAAGCAGAAGGAGGGTGAGCCCTTAGGAGATGCTTACAAAAGATTCAAAAGAATTCTCGTAACATGTCCCACTCATAATATGGACAAGACTGAACAGATGCAAGTATTTGTTAATGGACTCAGAATGAAAACAAAGCAGTTGATTGATACAGCAGCTGGAGGCTCAACAAATTTCACAACAGCCTCCGGCATCACAAAAATCATTGAAGCAATAGCTGCAAATGAGCATTTGGAGTTGTATGATAGGTGTGCTTGCAAACCAGAAGGAATCATTGATCTCAAGCTGGAAACCTCAAAAATCCGAGTCGAAGATGCGATAGCGGCTGAAGTTGAAAAAAGATTGAAGGCTATGAATATAGGTACACAACAGGTGGCTCAAGTGCAACAAGCTCAACTAGTAATCTATGAAATTTGCAATGGTTCTCATCAAACTGTTTGTTGTGTTGCGACTCCCAAGCAAATTGAAGAAATCAAATTCTTAAGGCAAAATAATCCTTATTCTAACACCTATAATCCTGGGTGGAAGAATCATCCCAACTTCGCTTAGAAAGATCAACAACAACAACAAGGCCCTCAGAAAGCGGAGTGGGAAGTAGCTATCGAAAGATTGGCTGGACAATGCTCTCAGTTTCAAGAAGAAACAAGAAACAACCACAGGAACACCACAGCTTCAATAAAAAATCTGGAAGTTCAAGTGGGTCAAATAGCACAACATCTCACTCTACAGGCACAAGGTAACTTTCCGAGCGCAGCTGTTAAAAATCCGAAAGATCAAGAGAAGATTAATGCTGTTACAACAAGGAGCAAAAAGGTTTTAGAATCGGAAAAAGAAAAGGAGGAAATAGATGACCCTATGGTAATAGAGGTGGATGTGGAAATAAGAGAGAATCCGAAAGAACCAGAAATTGTGATACCACCGGTTAAACCAGTTGAAGAAAAGAATAAGAAAGATGCTGAACCGGTGATCAAACTACCTTTCCCTTCCAAAGTGACAAAGAAGAATTCAAAAGAGAAAGACTTTAAGAAGTTTACTGCATTGTTCAAAAGGCTAGAGGTGAATCTACCCTTCTTCGAAGCACTTGAGCACATGCCATTGTATAAAAAATTTCTGAAGGAGGTAATGACAAAGAAGAGATCAGTGGAAGGAGAATAAAAAATTGCAACTGAGAAGTGTGGAATAATCTCGTCAGCAAGAAAGATCCCAATAAAGAGGAAAGACCCTGGAGCGGTGGCGATACCATGCACTATCAATAATATAACATTTAAAAAGGTACTCCTCGATTCTGGTTCTAGTGTGAGTTTAATGCCTTTGTCCATTTTCAAAAAGCTTGAATTAGAAAAGATTAGTGAGAGTAAGACACAGTTAAGGTTCGCTGATCACACCATTAAGAAATCATATGGGGTAGCTGAAGATGTACTAGTGGAAGTTGATAAGTTTGTATTCCCTGTTGACTTCCACATCATGGACATTCCGGAAGACGAAGAAACTCCTATTCTTCTTGGGAGGCCATTTTTGTCGACAGGCCGCTGCAACCTCGACATTGAAAAAGGGACACTAACGCTGAGATCTTTTGATGAAGAAGTAACCTTGAAGATGTTAGGAGTTAAGAAACATAGGGCGGTTGTAAATGATCAAACTTCTGTTGGTATGACAGAAAGTGAAAAAAAAGACAAAAGGCCTGAGCAGCTCCAAGAAAAAGTTTCAAGCCTAGCTTCTCGGGTGGAAACAACTCAAGGAGCTATCAAAAGTCCTAAAAAGAATAAAAAAGTCGAGAAGAATGTGAAAAGTGAATTGAAGAGAAAAGTTGTCCATGCCTTTCATCTTCATGAGTTTTTGGTTGCGGAGGTGAAAATCAACCAGGTGTGGAATAGAAAATACCCTCCATAATAAAGGGTAATGTACCGTCGAGCCATGCGACGTTAAACGAAGCGCTTCGTGGGAGGCAACCCACGGTTTTAATAATTAATTTCTCTGTTTGTTTGTTTTATTTTCAGGAAATAAAAGGGGCATTTCAAGTGGAAGCTATGGAGTGCATTACCCTCTGTGAGTCACCTCTCTCGAGCTTGTTCTAAAACATTGAGGTCAATGTTTCGTTCAAGTTTGGGGGAGGTTTTACTCTTTTGCATTTTAATTTATATTGCTGCTATAATATGTGTAAGACCTACAAAACATACTTTTCCCAAATTTTGACCGAAATTTTTGTTTTGAAGTGTTTTTGATCTTAAAGAGCGACCGGGAATAGTATATAGAGATAAAGGGAGGATTGTTTGAGGATAGGAAGTTCGGAATAATGTGACAAGAAGAGGTTTGTTTAAGCACCCTTGGTTCCCTAAATGAAATACGAGTCTAACGTGTAGATTTGCACCATAGTACTTGTCTCTTGAGAAGTACTTCTCGAGTAGTTTATTGATACAGTCTGGCATAATTCAGATTCACGTGCATGATGACGGGTTGAGAAGAAAAATATATATAAAAAGTTGGCACCAGATGATGAAAAGACGGTAAAAGGCAACCGACTCGCTAAGTTGGGTAACCCTCACCCGGTTATTCAGCCCAAAGGAGGTCGATCCCCAAACGTCGTCCAAAAGGACAATACATAACTACAAAGTTTGAAAATTTCATCGGTGTTAAAAAGTAGCAAATGTTGCTCGTTTGGTGCCAGAAAAGAAAATAAAAAGCCTTGATTCGTCTCATGCATGTGATGATTATTATAAGAAATGCAGTGCCTTAATATGATTGTCCAAATGAAAGAGGAGAAAAATCGGAAAGAAACTTAAGTGCAAAGCATAGTTGGAGAGGTATCCAAAAGGGGAGCTTAAGGTTTAAAGTGGTAGCAGAAACTCGTCGCGTCATGTGAATGCCGGACCAACTGTTTCTTGATCAATACAAACGGATATTTCACGTATGAACACCGGTGTACTCTGAAGATCATTACTTCTTGTATTGGTTCCTTGAGGTCAAGCAACGGTTTAAGTTTGGGGGAGTTTGATCAGTGGTTTTTACACATGTTTTCACCAGTATTTTTAGTTGCTTTTGAAGTACTTTATTTTATGTTTTATTTCTTTATTCGCCATTTTATGCTTTGGTTTGGTGTTTAAGTGTTTGTAGGCTCAGATGAAGGAAATGAGAGAAATCAGTAAGAAAAGGCGAAAAATTGAAGAAAAGCACATCTGCTGGTCACACGCGTTCCCAGATGCGTTTCTAAAAGCCAAAGTGCACTTCTCTGGCCACACGCGTCCCAGGACGCGTTTCCTGAGTCCATACGCGTGCCCACACGCGTCCAGCAAGTGAAAAGTGCACCTCTTTCCCACACGCGTCCCAGGATGCATTTCCTGAGTCCACACGCGTGTCCACACGCGTCTTTGAAAGAGAAAAATCAAAAGAAATCATGCCTGCTGCTGGGACGCGTCCCCAGACGCGTGTGCACGTGATTTTTGGGCCTGTTTTGCTGAAAAGCCCAGAATGACAGTAATAAAAGAAGGAGATTGCGTTTGGATGAGGGTTGGACGGAATTTGGGAGCGAAAATATACTGTAGAAGGCTGGAGAACTCAGATTTTATGCAAGGATTGAAGAATTCTATGAGCTTTTGCCATTGAATATTGGATCTCCTTCATTTATCTATAATGTCTACAATTTACACTATGGTTTCTGTTATTTTTATGAGTAGCTAAACCCCCCATTGCAAGGGGGGTGACCCTGATTCTGATTGTGATGAATTTATTCAATTGATGCAATAACTATTTTACTTTTCATATTTGTTAATTTGTTCTTCATCTGCTAATAATGCTTTATCCGTCGGAAAAACGGATTATGAATATGAATGAATAGTGTACCTGGACGACATATTATTTGTGGACATGATTAAGAACATATAACATTTATATCACCTAGGACTAGGGATATCATATTGTAACCGGAAATTCTTGTTATTGGAATGCTTGATCATAACCGTAATTATCTATGGACATATTAATTAGGTTGTGAGGTCAAAGATCTTTTCACTAAGGCCTTAGGATTAGATACTCTAAAGAACCGGTAATTAACTATGAAAAGCATGTTGTTGTATTGAGACATGAAATTCGTTGCATGAAGAATCATTCACCGTCCCTAGCAATCTACTCATCTCTGTTCATCGTTCTATTATTTTGTATATTTACTTTATTTGCAAAACCAACCAAAACCCCTTTTGAACTTTTGTTTAATTGAAATACTGATAAAACTCTGTATCGTCAAGCAGTCCTTGAGATTCGACATTCGGGGAATTTCCCCTTTATTTCTACAGAGGCAAAATAGTACACTTGCTATTTTACCGATCAGTCATTTTCAAAGATTCAAAAATATCATGAGCTGTTTCCCTGTTAGTTATCTTCTCATACTCAGCATGAGATATAACATTTAACAATATGGTTCTTGCTTTATGATGATTTTTGAAATCTTTCTTTTGAGCATCACTCATAGCTTGTCTACTGATTTTGACTCCACTAGTTTTTGGATGTTTGTAACCATCCAACACCAAATCCCATAGGTCACCATATTGACATAGAAAGTATCTCTCTAGCCTATCTTTCCAATATTCAAAATTTTCACCATCAAAGACTGGTGGTCTGTTGTATCCATTGAAACTGTTGTTACCATTGTTGTTTTGTTCAGTAGGAGGTGGTACTGGAGCTGCCATTTGCGTGTTTTTCTCCTGAATCTTTTGTCTAACACTGTTAAGTGCTTGCACCTAGAACCAAGGCGCTCTGATGCCAATTGAAGGAGTGAAAAACACTTAGAAAGGGGGGATTGAATAAGGGTTGTTTCTTTTTTTTTGGCAGTTAAAAAAAATGAACACAATTATTTTTATCCTGGTTCGTTTGAACTCAAACTACCTCCAGTCCACCCTCACAGGTGATTTACATCCACTGAGGATTTAATCCACTAATAAAAAATGATTACAATGGTTCTCCACTTAGATCAACCTCTAAGTCTTCTTGAGTCTACAGATCACAACTTGATCACTCAAAGAATTTTGGTTTACAAAGTTATAATCAAATACAAGAGATTAATGTTGCTTCTAATAAAGCTGTAATCACCAAGTGATTTTTCTCTTAATCTTAAGTTCTAAATCTCACTAAGAATACAAAAGTATGTGAGCTTGAAGATAAATATTACTTCTTTGATAATGAGCTTTTAGCGTGAGAAAAGGTTCAGAGTCAGATGATGAGTATATGAAAAATGAACGTAGGCTTTCTAACGTTTCTCCTTGTTGACTTCTTCCTTTTATATGCATGAGAATATGACCGTTGAACAGTCCTGCATTTAATGCTTTGCGCGTACAGTACAATGCTGCATTTAATGTTTCACACTTTTGTCAACTACCTCGAGCCTTGCATTAACTGCTACTTTTGACTTTGCCTTTTGTAGCCATACTTTCAACGTTCCTTTTGTCAGTCACACAGACTAGACTTTCTAGCTTTTCATCATTTGCTTTTGTACTGGATTCAGACTTTGCAAGTCTCTTTGAATATCAGAGCTTCCAGCATTTGGTACATTGTTAGAACTTCAGCGCTTCAGCTTTTGGAAGTTCTTCAGAGCGTGATACCTTTAGAGCTTCATCACTTGCTTCTCATAGATCATGTTCAGACAACTTCAAGACCTTCTTCTGATGTCTTCAAGGTCATGTTCTGATGAGGCCATCCAGAACATCTGGGTCAGAGCATATGAAGGAAGAAATGTTGCATACTCTTTTATACTTTTCCTGAAATGGAAAACGTAATCTATTAGAGTACCACATTGTCTTATACAAAATTCATATCTCATGTTATCATCAAAACTAGAAAATATGATCAGAATATTTCATGTTCTAACAAAACTAAAAGTACTCCAATATACTTTCAACAGTGGGCTGGTCTGGGCGGACCTCCATCGGCAGCTAGAAGCATGTAGGGGTGTGAGACTCTGTAGTACCAGGATGTGTATCCCTCGGCACAGCTCCAGTCATGCTCTGGTGGCGTCGCCCGTGCCTCCTCAGGGACCATGTGATGCTCCCAGTCTGCAAAGATCTCCTCTAACTACATGCGGGTCATGGGGATAGGAGCTGATACACTAGGATCGCGAGTGTAATACAGTGAACTGACTTTTTTGAAATGTCGCGGTTAAGCAAGAGTCGCCACCGACTTTTATTTTATCCAAATCATCAGAAAGGCTAAAAGAACAGGAAAACCTTTTAAATAAAAACTGAGTTCGGGGGGTAATTTATGCAAAGGGAAGGTGTAAGGCACCCTTTGCATCCATGGTTTCCCATGGGCTCTTAATTACTTAGCTCACTTTTGTTTTCAAAATGTTTGAATTGTTTGAAAAGTAGTGTGTGAATAGAAATTTTAATAAGAACTTTAGCTTGTATATAAGCGTAGTCTTTTTGAAAAGTATTTGAAAATTAGTGGGAAAAAGAGTTTGAATTTGAATTTGAATTTGAAAAAGAGCAAGCAATTAAAAAGCAATTACCCTAAGTTTGAAAAAATGTTCTTTTAGCTTTTCAGAGTGAAAGGGTCTATCCATACCATAAAGAGGGTAGGAAGTCTTTCAATTGGATGTTTATGGGTCATCGAGAATAATCGTTCGCAACAAGACTGTCCCTACTGATCGGTAAAATAGCAAGTGTACTATTTTGCCTCTGTAGTAATAAAGGGAAAACTCCCCGAATATCGATCTCAAGGACTGCGTGAGATTATAGAGTTAGTCGCACTTCAATTAAACAAAAAGCCTTGGGGTTTTGGTTTTTGTGATTACAAATTAAATTGCAAATAAACTTAAAAAGGTTGAATTGGCCAAATATGAGTAACATGCCAGGGTAGGTGTGTGCATTAACATGTAACACTTCTGAACCCTTATTTCATTAACAAAGTTCAACTTATCAATTACCGGTTCTTAAGGGTATTTGCTCCTAAGTCCTTAGTGGGCAAACCTTTGAACATTGAAATCCTAGTCCCAAAGTCCTTCGAAATTAGTGATCAAATCAAATATTATTATAATCAAGAACAATCCGGTTACTATAGGGTATCCCTAGTCCTAGGTGATATCTACTATAATATAATGGTATAAAAACCCTAACAATGGAGGTCAATCCTAATTGTCAGTCATAAATCAATCCAGTTGGTCCGACGAGGAAAGCATTAAAAACCTTATACCATTAAATTGAATGTAAAAGAGAAATATGTTATTGAAATTCGGAATTCAAAATCATCACAAATGTTAATCAGGGACACCCCCTCGCATTGGGGGGTTTAGCTACTCATATCATCCAAAGAAATTACAAAGATATCAAATAAAGACATTACAATAGAGATGATGAACTTTGATCTTCAATGGCTTCCGCTCATGAGAGTTCTCCGTTCCTCTCCAATTGCATAGGCTTCTTCTCTCAATCCTCCAATTCTTCGTGTGGCAAAAAGATTCCTAATTCATCTTGAAAACCCTCCTAAATAGTGCAGACTCACTTAAGTTGGTTGGAAATCCCAAAAACACCCTTGCAGGCAAACCACTGGACAAAATCACAAAAATCACTGAAATCAGCGTCAAACCCAACACGGGCCGTGCTGTGCAACACGGGCACCCGTGTTGGTCCCCTGTAATAATTATTCTTCAACTTTGGTCCCAGACTTAGCAACACGGGCCGTGTTGAGCAACACGGGCACTCGTGTTGCACCACTGTTTTCCATTCTTCTTACGCCCTCTTCCTGACACGGCCCGTGTTGTGCAACACGGCCACCCGTGTCAGGCCTCCTGTAGCATGTTTTCTGAACTTCCTCAAAACTTCCGAGTTTCGCACCGATTTACTCCGATTTCTCCATATTAGCCTGAAAACATTAAAACACACAACCAAAGCATAAAATGACGAATAATAACATAAAGCACTAAATAAAATAACTTGAAGATACTTAAAAACAACGGTAAATATATGTGTGAAAACCACTGATCAAACTCCCCCAAACTTAAACCGTTGCTTGACCTCAAGCGACAACTACAAAAGTTAATGACCTTCAAAGCGCACGGTGTTCATACGTGAGATATCTGTCTGTATTGATCAAGAAACAGTTGGTTCGGCATTCACATGACGCGACGAGTTTTGTTACCACATTAATCCTCAAGCTCCCGTTTCGGATACCTCTCCAACTATGCTTTGCACTTAAGTCTCTTTCCGATTTTCCTCCTCTTTCATTCGGACAATCATATTAAGGCACTGCATTTCTTATAATAATCATCACCTGCATGAGACGGATCAAGGCTTCTTATTATTTTTTTCCTGGCACCAAACTAGCAGCATTGGCTACTTTTTATTACCGATGAAATTTTCAAACCTTGCAGTTATATATTGTCCTTTTGGACGACGTTTGGGGATCAATCTCCTTTGGGCTGAATAACCGAGTGAGGGTTACCCAACTTAGCGAGCCGATTGCCTTTTACCGCCTTTTCATCATTTGGTGCCAACTTTATATCTCTTTTTTTTTCTCAACCAGCCATCATGCAAGTGAATCCGAATTATGCCAGACTGTATCAATAAACTACTCGAGAAGTACTTCTCAGGAGACAAGTACTATGGTGCAAATCTACACGTTAGACTCGTATCTCTTTCAGGGAACCAAGGGTGCTTACACAAACCTCTTGTCACATTATTCTGCACTTCCTGTCCTCAAACAATCCTCGCTTCATCTCTATATACTATTCCCGATCGCTCTTTAGGATCAAAACTTCTTCAACAAAAATTTAAAATTTCGGTAAAAATTTGGGCAGAATTCACTTTATGGTTTCTGTAACACGGTGAACTGACTTTTTATTAATCGGAATGTCGCGGTAAGCAAGAGTCGCCACCGACTTTTATTTTATCCAAACAAATTCAGAAAGGCAAAAAGAAACAGAAAAAAACCTTTTAAGAAAATCTGAGTTCGGGGGGTAATTTATGCAAAGGGAAGGTGTAAGGCACCCTTTGCATCCATGGTTTTCCATGGGCTCTTAATTGCTTTGCTTGCTCGTTTGTTTAGAAAATGTAGATGAAAGAGATAGGGACTTTAGCTTGTGAATAAGCGTTTCCCTTTTGAAAAATTATGAGAAAGAATATAATAAAAAGGTTTGAGCATTGCAAGGCAATTAGGGGCAATTACCTTAAACTCAGATGATAGGTCTCTTTTTGCCTTTCAGAATGAAAGGGTCTATCCTTGCCATAAGAGGACAGGAAGCCTTTCGTTTGGAGGTTGAAGGGTCATCGAAGCATCCTTTGCCAAAAGACTGTCCCATGCCATAGAGAGGCAGGTAGTCTAAGGCAAGGATCAGAATAAGCCTTTTCGTTGGGCAACCAGAAGATACCTCAGCCCTTCTTCGTAGGCAACTTCCGAGGGTCGAGGTCATTTGTGTATCGAAGACAGCATCATTAGGGTCGTGACCTTTTTATCGAGGCAACATGGCTGAGGTATCTTCGAATTCGAGGGACGGGGCTTATTCTGCAAAAACACAAAGGCAACAGGCAACAGAGAGGGTTACCCAAAAAGCGTGCGTGTGTGCATCAATCACGTGATTCAATTCGGATATTTATCTTTTAATTAATTATTCTAATTCAGTTTAAGGCTTGCACTCCCTATTTTACTAACCACGCAGTATATAAAGCAATAAAGGGAAGGGGAAAATGAAACCAGCGGAGGAGAGGGGAATTGTAACCAGCGGATCCCTTAATAGGGTTTGACATAAGTAATAATAAAGTAAAAAAGAAGAAAAGATTTAGGGTTACCAATGACGTAGCTTTGGCATTTGACAAACCCTGAAAGAAAGAAAAAATGGCAAACAAAAGAGGGTGAGTGCATTATCGGTTCGGGGACAATTAGGGTTAACCTTAATAAAATAAAAGATAAATAAATTAATAATGAATGATAAATAATACTTAGCTTTGATTTGGATTTGATCTGATATGGTTAGAGTCGGAGGAAACCTCGGAGGTAACCCTGAAAAGACAAGGCAGAAAGAGAGGGTGAATGCAAGGCAAACCCTAATATCAAAATAATTTAGATATAATTTAAATTAAATGAGATTAAATTACTTAACTTTGAAGTTTGCGGAAGGCGCGCGCTCGGGACGAATCATGTTGCTAACCCTGATAATGCACAGAAAAGAAAATAAAATCAGTGTAGGGAATGGTCATCGTGAACCCTGATTAGGGTTCCAATTAAAAGGAATAATTTAATTAATTATTGGTCTAATGACCTAATTAATTAAATCGAATTGAAAAATAAAATCGGATACGAAATATATTTTTTGGAAATTTTTTGGGAGTTTTAATGAATTAATATGAATTTTGAAAGGCTTTTTAAATAATTAAATCAATTTTAATATTTATTTATAATTAAAATATACAATAAATGCTTTATGAAATAATAAATATTATATTTATTATAAAAAAAAACATATAACTTATATATAAAACAAAATTTGATTGGCTAAAAATATATATATATATATATATATATATATATATATATATATATATATATATATATATATATATATATATATATATATATATAAATATAAATAAAAGGATTTATGTAATTTAAAGTAAAAAAAAAAAAAAAAGTAGAAACTTAGCTGGCTGATCAGGTGTGGCGCGCGTGTGCAGACTATGGTGGACTGGCAGCTCCTGGGCGTTAGATCCATGGCCTGATGAGATGGATAGCAGTGATGGCGAGGGTGCATGGTATGAGGTGTTTCTTATCACACGCGATCCATCTGCATCCAACAAAAAAACGCGCGCGAAGCATTTTGAACCACCCAATCAGATGACGCCACCGAGTCATCTTCTTCATTAAAAAACCTGCAACTGGTCTTTTACAGCGCTCTTTTCATGAAGCGCTATAAAAACATACATTCATACCACCTGCAAAATAACGAATCGATGCAAACGTACACAGAAATTTTTCGCGAGGGCATGGTTACGATCGTCCAGACCATGCGAATTCAACCATGGCAATCTTGAACCCTGATTTTTCCTATGGCCAAAACCCCCAAATCGGAGCAAAAACCCTAACAATGGCATAGTATTCAAAACAGCATAACAACACGCCAAATTATCCAGAAACGATAAACACACCAAGGTAAACCATATTATGCACTCAATTTATGTCTATGCCTCATGAATTAATGCAAACGAATCAAAAAAGATTTCGACATACCTTGGCTTATGGGAGATAATTCTGGAGTTGTTGGCGTCGAGCAGGGATCCAAACACTTTCAATGAACCTCAGAGAATGCGTATGGACGATTAGAAGGCCTTGGATTGGCTTTAATCGTGAAATCGAACTTTGGAATTTTCCTTGACTTTTGCACTCGGGTTTGTTCTTTGGAGGCAGAAAACTTCTCTTTTTTAGGTCTGAATTGCTTCTATATATATAGGTGATGGATTTAGGGCAACAAAACTGAACCAAATCCTTATGAATCTTTGATTTGCAAAGTTGGAAAATTTGATTGAAAATTATGGAGAAATCTTTCTAAATATGTCCAAAATCAATCTTTTCTTCACCAATTAGCTTTGCACGAAATTTTTAGTGATTATTGGATATTTATGTGATTGATGATGATTGGAGAATAAACACAAATCATATCTTTTATATTTTATACTTTTAATTCATGATTTTAAATGATAAAAATCACAAAATAATTAAAAAAATATAAAGTATAAGGATATGCTTTTTTGGAATGTTCATGGGCTTGTAATGAAGATTGGGTGAAGAAATCATAGGCCCATTTGGAGATTTTTGGATTTTGAACCTTTTCTTTTCATATATTTTTCTCAAAAATAGTCCAATTTTGACAAGGCGTATTTCTCTCAATTCTTGAGGTATGGAGGTGTTCTTGGACTTTTTGGAAACCTTAGAGAGTCCTCTAACCAATGTCTTTGGTCCCCTATCAAAATCATTTTTCATTCTCATTTTATAAGCTTTTGAAAAAAATGTCCTTTTGTTGACTTTTGAAAAGGACCTGTAGTGTATGAGGCCATAATTCTTAAACCATTGACCTGTGAGCTTTGATTCTTGGACCATTGGATAGAGGAATGAATTCCCTTCAAAATGAGCTTTGGTGGGAATTTTTCTGATCAAGTATGAATATTTGGTGATTTTTCAAAGTTCGGTTGACTTTTTCAGTTCATGCCTAAAATAGTAACTTTTGACTTTTGACTTCTCTGATCTTTCCTTGCATCATCATGATCAACCCTTGATCAAATGATGATTTTAGGGTTATGAGAATGTTGTTGACCAAATATCTTGAGTTTTGACTGTATAATGACTGTTTTGCCCTTGGGAGTCGACTGTTGACCTAATCAGGATTTGAGGGACTAAATTTGCTCTATTTGACTTGAAACTTTATATGGAGATACTTTGGGATGTTAGTGACCCTATGGAACCACCTTGAGCCATTGATTCAATGATTTTCCTCTGAATTATTCAAACCCTAGTTTAGAACTTCTGTGTGGGAGACTGTGTTTTGGAGCTTTGTCTTTTGATTTGGTTTTGTGTATGAAAAATAGCATGGGCAAATTTTGGGGTATGACAGCTGCCCCTGTTCAATTATCTTAAACCTGAAGATGTAGAGTGGTTTGCGCGCCAGTCAGTATCTGAAGGTGGAAGATGATTGAACATAAGAATACCAAGAAATTTGCCCTATTTGAAGTAGGGACTTTTGTCGGAGATGGGCTTGTGGATGCCATCTGGTAGTTGAATTTTGAGAAGATGTTGTTTGCGCGTTGATCGTGTCATTACCGTTCGTGGTAGATGAATTAGATCCTTGGGAATTGATCGTGTCAGTATCGTTCGTGATACTTGAATTAGATCTTGGAAAGATGATCGTGTCTTCATCGTTTGTGATGATAGAATTAGATCTGAGGAGATAATCGTGTCTTCATCGTTCGTGATGATAGAATTAGATTCTCTTGTCGTGTCAGCACCGTTCGTAGTGACTGAATTAGACTGGGAAGGCCAGTGATCGTGTCCACACCGTTCGTGATGATAGACTTAGACCTCTGAAATTTGATCGTGTCAGTACCGTTCGTAGTATCTGAATTAGATCTTCTGTCGTGTCAGTACCGTTCGTAGTAGCTGAATTAGACTGAGAAGGTCAGTGACCGTGTCTACACCGTTCGTGATGATAGAATTAGATCTCTGAGAGTTGACCGTGTCAGTACCGTTCGTAGTAACCGAATTAGATCTTTTGTCGTGTCAGTACTGTTCGTAGTAGCTGAATTAGACTTTGAAAGTGATCGTGTCATTACCGTTCGTGGTAAATGAATTAGATCTTCGAGCGTTGATCGTGTCAGTACCATTCGTAGTAGCTGAATTAGATCTTGGAAAGTCAGTGACCGTGTCTACACCGTTCGTGATGATAGAATTAGATCTCTGAGAGTTGACCGTGTCAGTACCGTTCGTAGTATCTGAATTAGATCTTCTGTCGTGTCAGTACTGTTCGTAGTAGCTGAATTAGACTTTGAAAGTGATCGTGTCATTACCGTTCGTGGTAAATGAATTAGATCTTCGAGCGTTGATCGTGTTAGTACCATTCGTAGTAGCTGAATTAGATCTTGGAAAGTTGGAGATTTCGTTCATTTGTCGGTACCTGTATTCTGAAAAAGGTAAGGTTAATCTTTATGCAATGTCATGATGCATGGGTTATGTAATGAATCCCTCAAAATAAATGAGAGCTTTTGCATGTTATGTATGAGTTCATTATGAGGTAATGTATGCAGTGTATGAACATGTTTATGACATATGATATGTGAATATGATTTATGTTGTCTTTGATTAAGAAAGTAGATCTTTATGTCCTTGTAATTGTACTGTCTGATCTTGTCTTGAAGATGCTCAGCTGGGAATTTATGATTTCTGCTTGGAGATGATCAGTGACTTGATGTTCCCTGATTGGTGATAACGATATTGATAAATCATGTTGGAGGAGAGCGACAGTGTTGAAGATGTAAACTCTGTTGGGCGGCCATGTCTCTATCGGGAGCGTTTGAAGATATTTTCTTAATGATTACTCTGTGGGGATATGATCTTGTGAACCCGGCTTTGTGGGGAGACATGGGTGAAAGTTGCCCCCAGTATGATAGTAACTACTACTTGATTTAGGACACGTCACTTAAAATGTCAAACTGGACTTGTATAGATTTGCCCCCAGTTAGCAGGAACTTTGGAAAGATTCGCCTTGCGAGGCCTTTATAAGATGTGCACTTTTAGGAGACATGCCCCTAGTAATCGTATGCCCAATATGATGTCCTATGTTGGTTGAGAAGTAGCTTCAGATTTTCTTGGATGCGTGCCCCTGATTATTTTGGCATCCTTGAGAGGTTCTCGGAATCTTGACTTGATTGCCCCAGATTGTTTGGACAAATAGTTTGAAACCCACTTGAGGTGTATGCCTTTGATTGTTTGGCTTTTGAGAGATTCTTATAATCTTGACTGGATTGCCCCAGATTGGTTGGGCAAAGCATGCCATGCCCCTTGTATACGTAGGATACATTGCTTCTCAGCGTAATCTTGTCTGTCGGGATAACTTTCAGTCATTAGTTGTACCCTGTGCAAGTTCTTTCTGATGCTAACATTTGAAATTATGTAGCAGAATATGTTTAATAATGAATTCATGAGATGCAATGCATACGTTTGTCTTGAATTTTTGAAAAACCTTTAAAACATGAGATGCAAAAACACGACACTTGTAAAAAAATGATATTTGCAATAATGTTTGTAAGAATGAAATACCGACTCCTCGTTTTTGGTAAACCTTAAGGAGTCAGGATACCTTTTTTTTTGGTGACAGTATGCTTTCGAACTAACCATGCTTCAATTAGGACTTTCAAGGGTTGTAACGTGGCTTGGTTCACGGTTTAAGAAACAAAGGATAAAGGCTCAAAGTTTATTTATCCCCACCCCTCTTCGTGATGATCTTCAGTCCTAAACTCAGTAAATTCGGCTTATGCATTCAGGTTCCAAGAGACTTTTGGATTTGCACCTTTGATAATGATGATGATTCGCAAGCAAAGAGAATTTTTGAGATGGCAGTCACTTCTTCCTTTCGGTAGTCACAACATTGTGTCGTTCAGGAATTTATTGACTTCTTTTTTTTCATCTTTTGATATCCCTAACTTTTGCCTGAACTGTCTATTTTAAGCTTACAGTCAGCGGGATGCCTCGATTTTTGCCTAAGTCATCTTTTTGTTTTTTGACTTAGCAGGCTTTTCTTTGTACATATATTTATTCATTTTTTTTTTGAAAGATATTGACTGCCTTGCTTAATGATTGATGAACCATCATTGGCTTTTGATTGACATCTCCAACACTTCTTTGATGTGTACGGATGAACGCTTGTGATTGAAACCTTTGTTGAAAGGTGTACAGAGTGATTCTCTTAAAATAGAATGCACAGCCAAAATAACTGAGAACTACCCTGCCCCTGGTTAAAAATGCGGGTGTTTCGTACAAAAAGAAACTTCTACTCCTTAGGCTCAAAGGGGTTGACGAGGGATTACCATCCTTATATCTCCACTGTTTAGGAATTGAAACAATGCCTGTACATCGTCAGCATAGTCCGTTCAAAAGCATATTGTATGAGGTTGCGGTATCACTTTCGTCATCCTTCCTCAAAAGGTATACAACTTTAGCAGGAGTTGAGTATCACAAAAACATATGCAGAATAAAGACATAATTTTAAAATGAGTGATAACGAAATAATTTATTCAAGACAAATATATGCAATGCACTGATGATGATTATTAAAACAAATAATGTCTATCATAATTTGAATGTTTAAACAAACAGAATAGAAATTGCAAATGAAAGTAAATCTAATGATCTAAAGTTCATCCACTATGACATTAATCATTCTTGTCGTGGTTGTGCCTGGGAGCAGGGATCACTATAGGAGTCTGGGGATGAGGGAATTCAATTTCACCAGCATCGATCATGTCTTGAATCTTGTTCTTCAATGGCCAACAATCATTTGTATCATGTCCAGGGCTATTGGAGTGGTATGCGCACCTCGCATTGGGCTTATAGCTGGGAGCGGAAGTGTTGGGCTTTACAGGAGGACCCCTCACAGTGATCAAGTTTGCTTTCAACAAATGTTGTAATGCCTGAGCCAGTGACATGTTGATCTTCGTGAACTGACGCCTAGGTGCTCCTGACTTGCATCTTTGTTGTGGAACTGGTGTAGAGATCAGAATTGTCCCTACAAATTGGTTGGGTTCATTGTGACCTTTCCGATTGTTCCCAGCATTAGCCACATGAGATTCCTCAGGTGAATTGAAATCAATCATCTTATCATCAATGAGGTCTTGGATTTTATTCTTCAGTAGCCAACAATCGTTAGTGTCATGTCCGATGCTGTCGGAGTGGTAAGCACATCTTGCATTAGGATTATACTGGTGAGACGAAATGTTAGGATTCCGAGGAGGATCCCTCAAAGTCATTAGCCCTTTCCTCAGCATCTGTTGCAACGCTTCGGCCAAAGTCATGTTGATCTTTGTGAATTGTCTTTTAGGCGCGTTATGCTTATGTTGTGGTTGTGATGCTGATGTGGAGATCAGAGCTTCCCCAACTTGTTGTTTACACATGGTATTAGCCATGTAAGGCCCCCCAGTTGAATTGAAGTCAATGATCTTGTTGTCAATTAAGTCTTGGATCTTATGCTTCAATGGTCCGCAATCCTCTGTGTCATGGCCAGGGCTATTCGAATGATAAGCACATCTCGCATGGTACTTATACCCAGGAGCAGGATTTGTAGGGATTGAATATGAAGGTAATAAGGTTATCAAGTTCTGGTTGAGCAGTTGTTGCAGAACTTGAGACATCGGCATGTGCAACGGAGTGAATGATCGCTTAGGTTTGGATTTCCATTTATCTTGCACACCTTGCTCCCTTTGTTGGTCCTTCTCCTTCTCGGACAGAAGTGCCTTTAATTCTTTTTGCCCCTTGGCTAAGTGAAAGATTATTTTCTGGAACTGGTTATTCTGAGCCTGAAGATTTTTGACAGATTGTTCGAGATCCATCTTTCTTACTGAAATAAACAGCGGAAAGATGAGGTATTGGCTTTTATGAAACCTGTGATGTAATGTTTATGAATGATATGATTATGCATATGCAATGTTTTCAAGGAATTGAAAGAATTTTAACTCGTGTTGAAACAAAGAAAAAACATTATTTATTAATTAAATTGTAAGGTCATAACCCCAAAAGTTACATTAAAATAAAAGAAATTAATAATAAATAAAGACACTAAATTCCAGGATTTTTGTCTTCCTGACGACGCTTCCTCTTTAGGACCCGGACTTCTTCCTTGTGTGCCTTGATCATTTCCTCTCTTTCTTGAACAAGCCTAGAAATTTCGTTTTCCCATGAATTAATCTGATCTGGAGAAACAAAATCTTCAATCTTCCATTTGCGGGAAAAGTAATCAAGTAAAGTCTCTCGCTCTTTGGCATCTTGTACTAACACCTCTTTTTCAGCTTCCACTTTTAGTAAGCGTCTCTCAAAGTCTTCCCTTTCCCTTTTCAGTCGGTTAACAGTTGCAACCAGGTCTTCATTTGGAGCAGGAATGTATGGCTCAAATGCAATTGGGGCAGCAGGAGGAGCTACCCTTGGAACTATGGGTGTATCAGATGGATAAGGCATCCCAAATTCCATAACTCGATCATAAACCCATTGGAAATATGGATCCCATGGCATGTAATTTCTCCTTCCTATATCCTTTGCGCCAACTTTCTTTACTTTCATCCAAGCTTTGATGAAAAGGTCTCTCTTCTTCTCTTTGTCGGAATCATAATGGAAATATTCTGCACTGAGATACAAAGAACGCGGTTTATCCTTCAAGGCAAAGCCAAACTGATGTCGAGCTAGAATGGGATTATAAGTTATTCCTCCATGAACACCAAGAAGAGGTATATTAGGGAAATCTCCACAACTATCAAATAGCAAGGTTCCCTCAAACTTCTTTTGGTACCATAGGATGTCGTCGAAAGAAAGCTTCATAATTCTTTGAGCCCAAGTTAATCCTTCTTCATTCTTTCTTACGAAGAGAGGTAAGTGCGAAATAAACCACTTATGCAATAGAGAAGCACATCCTAGGACACAACCTTTCCTTTTTGATGCTCGGAAATGAATAGAATGTAGCAAGTCACCAAGTAAAGTAGGAACCGGATTCTTGCTAAGGAATATATTGATAGCAGCCACATCAACAATTTTGTCATAATGGAAAAACAAAACTTGTCCATAAATTAAGAGAGACAACACAGCTTCCAAGGCATCCATACTTGAAGCTTTAGCAAGAATCTCCGCTTTTTCGTAGAGGAAATCAAGGGGTAATCCAGAATACTCTTTCTTACTAATCCAAACCTTCTCAATTTCTGTTCTTGGCAAGTGCAGGGCAGCAGCAATGACTTCCAACTTAGGCTCTTCTTCTTTACCAGTATAAGGAATTTTATTAAGCACAGGGAGTCCAAGCAAGTAGGAGAATTCTTCCAAGGATGGTACTAACTGAAAATCTCTATAAGTGAAGCAATGTAGTAACGGATCATAGAATTGAACCATGGTGTTGAGAAGAACTTCATCCACATTAGTTCGTACCAAACTTATGAGTGTATTGAGAGAATCACTGAATTTGAGAGAACCAGAGATGTTGTCGCAGAAAATCTTCAATTGTGTTGGCACTTTCTTGAAATTGAGGAAGAACGGTTTACGGCCTTTTGTTTCCATATTCAAACAACCTACAAAACAACATACGGTTAAAAAACCTCCAATTCCTTGAAATGGGTTAGTCATGCCATGTATGAATGATGCATGTATGCATGATGCACATACACAGGTAAATCCACACAAATCACACAATTTTTGGATTAAGGCTTGCGTGGAGTTTGATCAAGTGTCCTTCCCAAGGGTATTTCTACGGATAAGGAAATTTCAGCAACGGGTTCTACCAAGTGACTCAGAATTGTCGACCCTCCTAAAGCACCCTCGAACATGATACATACATACCATGCAATGATACTTTGAGAAAGAGTTTATCTGAGCTCTAGTATCGGGTAGCGACTATGCTCTCAACATACATCAAGAGTAGTCCCCCCACTACGTTCCTAAAAGCCAGGATGGGTTAAAGGTAACTAACGGTCCTTGAGCTCCGACTCACCCACAGGTATCCACACGAACCTCCCTCATACAAGAGAAGCATGTAAACACCCATAGAGGCCTAACTCAAGCGTGAACTCTCATATTGACCAATCCCAAGCATACACAAGGGAGGTCGCCATGACTATGCCACTTCCTATCTTAGATGTACTTGAATCCGGGAATAGGATTCGTCCTTCAGTTAATTCCCAAAACGCCCCTGAAAAATAAAACAAACAAAGCAAACAATAGAAAACATTTAAAATGAATCCTAAACTTTTAAGGTAACCCCTCTTTTATCGAAAGTCCCCAGCAGAGTCGCCAGTTCTGTAACACGGTGAACTGACTTTTTATTAATCGGAATGTCGCGGTAAGCAAGAGTCGCCACCGACTTTTATTTTATCCAAACAAATTCAGAAAGGCAAAAAGAAACAGAAAAAAACCTTTTAAGAAAATCTGAGTTCGGGGGGTAATTTATGCAAAGGGAAGGTGTAAGGCACCCTTTGCATCCATGGTTTTCCATGGGCTCTTAATTGCTTTGCTTGCTCGTTTGTTTAGAAAATGTAGATGAAAGAGATAGGGACTTTAGCTTGTGAATAAGCGTTGCCCTTTTGAAAAATTATGAGAAAGAATATAATAAAAAGGTTTGAGCATTGCAAGGCAATTAGGGGCAATTACCTTAAACTCAGATGATAGGTCTCTTTTTGCCTTTCAGAATGAAAGGGTCTATCCTTGCCATAAGAGGACAGGAAGCCTTTCGTTTGGAGGTTGAAGGGTCATCGAAGCATCCTTTGCCAAAAGACTGTCCCATGCCATAGAGAGGCAGGTAGTCTAAGGCAAGGATCAGAATAAGCCTTTTCGTTGGGCAACCAGAAGATACCTCAGCCCTTCTTCGTAGGCAACTTCCGAGGGTCGAGGTCATTTGTGTATCGAAGACAGCATCATTAGGGTCGTGACCTTTTTATCGAGGCAACATGGCTGAGGTATCTTCGAATTCGAGGGACGGGGCTTATTCTGCAAAAACACAAAGGCAACAGGCAACAAGGCAACAGGCAACAGAGAGGGTTACCCAAAAAGCGTGCGTGTGTGCATCAATCACGTGATTCAATTCGGATATTTATCTTTTAATTAATTATTCTAATTCAGTTTAAGGCTTGCACTCCCTATTTTACTAACCACGCAGTATATAAAGCAATAAAGGGAAGGGGAAAATGAAACCAGCGGAGGAGAGGGGAATTGTAACCAGCGGATCCCTTAATAGGGTTTGACATAAGTAATAATAAAGTAAAAAAGAAGAAAAGATTTAGGGTTACCAATGACGTAGCTTTGGCATTTGACAAACCCTGAAAGAAAGAAAAAATGGCAAACAAAAGAGGGTGAGTGCATTATCGGTTCGGGGACAATTAGGGTTAACCTTAATAAAATAAAAGATAAATAAATTAATAATGAATGATAAATAATACTTAGCTTTGATTTGGATTTGATCTGATATGGTTAGAGTCGGAGGAAACCTCGGAGGTAACCCTGAAAAGACAAGGCAGAAAGAGAGGGTGAATGCAAGGCAAACCCTAATATCAAAATAATTTAGATATAATTTAAATTAAATGAGATTAAATTACTTAACTTTGAAGTTTGCGGAAGGCGCGCGCTCGGGACGAATCATGTTGCTAACCCTGATAATGCACAGAAAAGAAAATAAAATCAGTGTAGGGAATGGTCATCGTGAACCCTGATTAGGGTTCCAATTAAAAGGAATAATTTAATTAATTATTGGTCTAATGACCTAATTAATTAAATCGAATTGAAAAATAAAATCGGATACGAAATATATTTTTTGGAAATTTTTTGGGAGTTTTAATGAATTAATATGAATTTTGAAAGGCTTTTTAAATAATTAAATCAATTTTAATATTTATTTATAATTAAAATATACAATAAATGCTTTATGAAATAATAAATATTATATTTATTATAAAAAAAACATATAACTTATATATAAAACAAAATTTGATTGGCTAAAAAAATATATATATATATATATATATATATAAATATAAATAAAAGGATTTATGTAATTTAAAGTAAAAAAAAAAAAAAGTAGAAACTTAGCTGGCTGATCAGGTGTGGCGCGCGTGTGCAGACTATGGTGGACTGGCAGCTCCTGGGCGTTAGATCCATGGCCTGATGAGATGGATAGCAGTGATGGCGAGGGTGCATGGTATGAGGTGTTTCTTATCACACGCGATCCATCTGCATCCAACAAAAAAACGCGCGCGAAGCATTTTGAACCACCCAATCAGATGACGCCACCGAGTCATCTTCTTCATTAAAAAACCTGCAACTGGTCTTTTACAGCGCTCTTTTCATGAAGAGCTATAAAAACATACATTCATACCACCTGCAAAATAACGAATCGATGCAAACGTACACAGAAATTTTTCGCGAGGGCATGGTTACGATCGTCCAGACCATGCGAATTCAACCATGGCAATCTTGAACCCTGATTTTTCCTATGGCCAAAACCCCCAAATCGGAGCAAAAACCCTAACAATGGCATAGTATTCAAAACAGCATAACAACACGCCAAATTATCCAGAAACGATAAACACACCAAGGTAAACCATATTATGCACTCAATTTATGTCTATGCCTCATGAATTAATGCAAACGAATCAAAAAAGATTTCGACATACCTTGGCTTATGGGAGATAATTCTGGAGTTGTTGGCGTCGAGCAGGGATCCAAACACTTTCAATGAACCTCAGAGAATGCGTATGGACGATTAGAAGGCCTTGGATTGGCTTTAATCGTGAAATCGAACTTTGGAATTTTCCTTGACTTTTGCACTCGGGTTTGTTCTTTGGAGGCAGAAAACTTCTCTTTTTTAGGTCTGAATTGCTTCTATATATATAGGTGATGGATTTAGGGCAACAAAACTGAACCAAATCCTTATGAATCTTTGATTTGCAAAGTTGGAAAATTTGATTGAAAATTATGGAGAAATCTTTCTAAATATGTCCAAAATCAATCTTTTCTTCACCAATTAGCTTTGCACGAAATTTTTAGTGATTATTGGATATTTATGTGATTGATGATGATTGGAGAATAAACACAAATCATATCTTTTATATTTTATACTTTTAATTCATGATTTTAAATGATAAAAATCACAAAATAATTAAAAAAATATAAAGTATAAGGATATGCTTTTTTGGAATGTTCATGGGCTTGTAATGAAGATTGGGTGAAGAAATCATAGGCCCATTTGGAGATTTTTGGATTTTGAACCTTTTCTTTTCATATCTTTTTCTCAAAAATAGTCCAATTTTGACAAGGCGTATTTCTCTCAATTCTTGAGGTATGGAGGTGTTCTTGGACTTTTTGGAAACCTTAGAGAGTCCTCTAACCAATGTCTTTGGTCCCCTATCAAAATCATTTTTCATTCTCATTTTATAAGCTTTTGAAAAAAATGTCCTTTTGTTGACTTTTGAAAAGGACCTGTAGTGTATGAGGCCATAATTCTTAAACCATTGACCTGTGAGCTTTGATTCTTGGACCATTGGATAGAGGAATGAATTCCCTTCAAAATGAGCTTTGGTGGGAATTTTTCTGATCAAGTATGAATATTTGGTGATTTTTCAAAGTTCGGTTGACTTTTTCAGTTCATGCCTAAAATAGTAACTTTTGACTTTTGACTTCTCTGATCTTTCCTTGCATCATCATGATCAACCCTTGATCAAATGATGATTTTAGGGTTATGAGAATGTTGTTGACCAAATATCTTGAGTTTTGACTGTATAATGACTGTTTTGCCCTTGGGAGTCGACTGTTGACCTAATCAGGATTTGAGGGACTAAATTTGCTCTATTTGACTTGAAACTTTATATGGAGATACTTTGGGATGTTAGTGACCCTATGGAACCACCTTGAGCCATTGATTCAATGATTTTCCTCTGAATTATTCAAACCCTAGTTTAGAACTTCTGTGTGGGAGACTGTGTTTTGGAGCTTTGTCTTTTGATTTGGTTTTGTGTATGAAAAATAGCATGGGCAAATTTTGGGGTATGACAGTTTCACATCATACCAATAACATAAAACTAACATAAAAATAAAATGCACAGAGAAGAGCCTCCCCCAAACTTGAACTAAACATTGACCTCAATGTTTCAGAACGAGTTCGAGAGAGGTGACTCACAGAGGGTAATGCACTCTAATGATCACTTCCAAGCTTTCACCAGAGACGTCCTCTTTTATTTCCTGAAAATAAAATAAACAAACAGAGAAATTAATTATTAAAACCGTGGGTTGCCTCCCACGAAGCGCTTCGTTTAACGTCGCATGGCTCGACGGTCCATTACCCTTTATTATGGAGGGTATTTCCTTTTCCAAACCTTGTTGCTTGTCACTTTCGCAACCACGAACTCATGAAGACGAAAAGCATTCACCGCTTTTCTCTTTAATTTGCTTCCCACATTCTTCTTCTTTCCTTGCTCTTTCTCCTCCACCTTCTTCTTGCCTTCCTTAGCTTTCTTAAGATTTTTGACAACTACATAAGATGGTTCCACCCGGGAGGCTATGCTTGACACTTTTTGTTGGAGCTGTTTAGACTTCTTGTTCTTTTCCTCACTTTCTGTCATACCATCAGAAGTTTGATCATTCACAACCGCCCTCTGTCTTTTGACTCCTAACATCTTCAACGTTACTTCTTCATCAAAAGATTTCAGCGTCAGCGTTCCTTTTTCAATGTCGAGGTTGCAGCGGCCTGTCGACAAAAATGGCCTCCCAAGAAGGATAGGAGTTTCTTCGTCTTCCGGAATGTCCATGATGTGGAAGTCAACAGGGAATACAAATTTATCAACTTCCACTAGTACATCTTCAGCTACCCCGTATGATTTCTTAACGGTGTGATCAGCGAACCTTAACTGTGTCTTACTTTCACTAATCTTTTCTAATTCAAGCTTTTTGAAAATGGACAAAGGCATTAAACTCACACTAGACCCAGAATCGAGGAGTACCTTTTTAAATGCTATATTCTTGATAGTGCATGGTATCGCCACCGCCCCAGGGTCTTTCCTCTTTATTGGGATCTTTCTTGCTGTCGAAACTATACCACACTTCTCCGTTGCAATTTTTGGTTCTCCTCCTAGTGATCTCTTTTTCCCCAACACCTCCTTCATAAATTTCTTGTACAAAGGCATGTGCTCAAGGGCTTCAAAGAATGGTAGATTTACCTCTAACTTTTTGAACAACTTAGTAAACTTCTCAAAGTCTTTCTCTCTTGAACCCTTCTTTGTCACTCTGGAGGGGAAGGGTAGTTTTATCACCGGTTCCGCGTCTTTCTTATTTTTTTCTTCAATTGGTTTAACCGGTGGTACCACAACTTCTGGCTCTTTTGGATTCTCTCTTATTTCCAGATCCACCTCTATTACCATGGGGTCATCTATTTCCTCTTTTTCTTTTTCAGACTCTGCTACTCTCCTATTCTTGTAGTAACAGCATTAATCTTCTCTTGGTCTTTCGGATTTTTCACAGTTGAGCTCGGAAGGGTACCTTGTGCCTGTAGAGTGAGATGCTGTGCTATCTGCCCCACTTGAACTTCCAGATTTTTAATTGAGGCTGAAGTGTTTCTGTGGTTGTTTCTTGTTTCTTCTTGGAACTGAGAACACTGCCCAGCTAATCTTTCAATTGCCACTTCCCACTCTGCCTTCTGGGTACCTTGTTGTTGTTGATCTTTCCAAGCAAAATTTGGATGATTCTTCCACCCTGGATTATAGGTGTTAGAATACGGGTTATTTTGCCTTAGGAATTTGATTTCTTCAATCTGCTTGGGAGTAGCGAAACAGTACATCGTTTGGTGTGGGCCATTACAGATTTCACAGCTGACAGGTTGAGCTTGTTGAACTTGAGCCACCTGTTGTTTACCTATATTCATTGCCTTCAATTTCTTTTCAACTTCTGCGGCTATCGCATCTTCAACCCGAGTTTTAGAAGTCTCCAGCTTGAGATCAATGATTCCTTCCGGTTTGCTAGCACACCTGTCATACAATTCCAAATGCTCATTTGCAGCTATTGCTTCAATGATTTTGGTGATTCCTGAGGCTGTTGTGAAATTTGTCGAGCCTCCAGCTGCTGTATCAATTAACTGCTTTGTTTTCATCCTGAGCCCATTGACAAATACTTGCATTTGTTCAGTCTTGTCCATATTGTGAGTGGGACATGCCACTAGAATTCTTTTGAATCTTTTGTAGGCATCTCCTAAGGGCTCACCCTCCTGCTGCTTGAAATTCAGAATGTCATACCTCTTCCTTATAAATACCGAGGCGGGAAAATACTCATTTAAGAAAGCTTTTTCCATCTCTTCCCATGATGTAATGCTGCCCGCTGGAAGGGAATAAAACCACTCTTCTGCTTCTTCTGCCAAGGTGAATGGAAACATTCTCAGCTTCTTGGCCTCTTCTGTATGACCTTCGATTTTTAAAGTTGTACTCATGGTCAGAAACCTCTGTAGGTGCTTGTTTGCATCTTCATTAACCTTTCCGGTGAAAGGCTTTCTTTCGAGCTGAGTGATGGTGCTTGGATGCAATTGAAAATTAGGAACATTCACCGGTTGGTTGACAATAGTAAGTCTTCCTCCCGGTGTGTTTCTAGCACCATAGTCTCCGAGAAGTCTCTCTGGTGGTGGTACCTCGCCCATGATCTCTTCTTCACTTTCGGTGTCTGAACCAGAATGATCTGTAATTACTTCTTCCTCAGATTCCAGTTTAGCTTGACGAGTTTGTCTGCGCCTTGCGTGAAAAGTCCTTTCAATTTCTGCGTCAAAAAGAAATTCTGCTGACGCCTTACCTCGCATAAACAGATTAGACAATTATTAGAATGAGGGAAAAAATTAAAAATAAAATATTTTTTTTCCAGAAAATAAAATTTTAGTCGCTGAGCAACAAAATTCTAATTGAAATAAATCTAAAAACTCTATAATTTTCGGCAGTCCCCGGCAACGGCGCCAAAAAACTTGATCGGTAAAATAGCAAGTGTACTATTTTGCCTCTGTAGTAATAAAGGGAAAACTCCCCGAATATCGATCTCAAGGACTGCGTGAGATTATAGAGTTAGTCGCACTTCAATTAAACAAAAAGCCTTGGGGTTTTGGTTTTTGTGATTACAAATTAAATTGCAAATAAACTTAAAAAGGTTGAATTGGCCAAATATGAGTAACATGCCAGGGTAGGTGTGTGCATTAACATGTAACAATTCTGAACCCTTATTTCATTAACAAAGTTCAACTTATCAATTACCGGTTCTTAAGGGTATTTGCTCCTAAGTCCTTAGTGGGCAAACCTTTGAACATTGAAATCCTAATCCCAAAGTCCTTCGAAATTAGTGATCAAATCAAATATTATTATAATCAAGAACAATCCGGTTACTATAGGGTATCCCTAGTCCTAGGTGATATCTACTATAATATAATGGTATAAAAACCCCAACAATGGAGGTCAATCCTAATTGTCAGTCATAAATCAATCCAGTTGGTCCGACGAGGAAAGCATTAAAAACCTTATACCATTAAATTGAATGTAAAAGAGAAATATGTTATTGAAATTTGGAATTCAAAATCATCACAAATGTTAATCAGGGACACCCCCCTAGCATTGGGGGGTTTAGCTACTCATATCATCCAAAGAAATTACAAAGATATCAAATAAAGACATTACAATAGAGATGATGAACTTTGATCTTCAATGGCTTCCGCTCATGAGAGTTCTCCGTTCTTCTCCAATTGCATAGGCTTCTTCTCTCAATCCTCCAATTCTTCGTGTGGCAAAAAGATTCCTAATTCATCTTGAAAACCCTCCTAAATAGTGCAGACTCACTTAAGTTGGTTGGAAATCCCAAAAACACCCTTGCAGGCAAACCACTGGACAAAATCACAAAAATCACTGAAATCAGCGTCAAACCCAACACGGGCCGTGCTGTGCAACACGGGCACCCGTGTTGGTCCCCTGTAATAATTATTCTTCAACTTTGGTCTCAGACTTAGCAACACGGGCCGTGTTGAGCAACACGGGCACCCGTGTTGCACCACTGTTTTCCATTCTTCTTACGCCCTCTTCCTGACACGGCACGTGTTGTGCAACACGGCCACCCGTGTCAGGCCTCCTGTAGCATGTTTTCTGAACTTCCTCAAAACTTCCGAGTTTCGCACCGATTTACTCCGATTTCTCCATATTAGCCTGAAAACATTAAAACACACAACCAAAGCATAAAATGACGAATAATAACATAAAGCACTAAATAAAATAACTTGAAGATACTTAAAAACAACGGTAAATATATGTGTGAAAACCACTGATCACCTACCATAAAGAGGGAAGGTAGTCTAAGGAAAGGATATAATAGTCATTTTATCTTTTTAGGCATCATGCGAGGATACCTTAGCAATTGGGACAATCATCACATTTTACCGAGGCAGCTTCGAGGGAGTTTCAATAACTTTGAAGGCAACATTTGCTTTAGGTATCCTCGGAATCGAGGGACTTGACTATTCTTAGGCAACAAAATTAAGGCAACAAGGCAACAGTAATAAGGCAACAAGGCAACCAGAGGGATTACCCTAAAGGTGCGTGTGTGGCACAATCAGGTGGTTAATTCAAATATTTATCTTGTAATTAGTTATCCTAATTCAATTCATGGTTGCACTCTCTATATTACTAACCACAGCAATTAATATTATACAGAAATTTAAAAGTAGAGAAAATAAATATTCCTACGCTATTACAATAAACACCTGCAGGGAAGGGGAAATAAAAATCAGAAAATAAGAGGGATGAATAATTAGTTTAATTATCTTTGAATGCCTTGATCTTCCTCGAACCCTCTATTGACTCTGAAAATCTGAGAATTAAACGGAAAATAATAGGGGTGAGTGTAGGAGAGATTCATTGACGGTGGATGCGAACCCTAATTTAATTCGTAAGGCAAAAAATAACAGTAAAATGATTTAAATAAGAAAAGGATTAAAACTTAGCTTTTCGATTGGTATGGCGCATGGCTGAAGGATTTTGGTTACTCCTGAAAATTAGCCACGAAGAAAAAAATGTTAGTGCATTAAAGATCTCAACAATTATAACGTGGCAGATCAAAAATTAAAATAATAATAATTTAGGCAAACAAATGAAAAATAAAAAAGGCTAAACCCCAAATGGGGAGCAAGTTAACCACAGTTAATAGAATAAATAAGGCAAGGCAAATGACATAAGGCAGACAAATTTTTTGGAAAGAGGGTAACCCTGATTATTTTTAATAACTAAACAAACCTAAATTAAATTAATCATAATTATCAAAAAAAAATTAAAACTAATTTAACTTAACAATAGAAGTTAATTTTATTAAAAATAAGTTGTTGTTATATAAAAAATAGTTTTTAAAAAGAATTAATAAAAGTGTTGTTTTTAGAAAGGAATAAAGAAAATAAATAAAAAAATAAGAGGAGAGAAAAAAAGAAACTCAGCTCTGGATTTTGTGTGGCTGCTCCATGAGGGTGCATGATGAGAAAGTGGCCAGCAAAGTTGTTTGGCCAAAACAAGGTTAATGGCCAAAGAAAGTACCTGCAAAAAAGGATAGTAATAATGTTAATAATGAAGATAATAATAATAATAATAATAATAATAATAATAATAATAATAATAATAACTCAAGAAAAAATTGGGGTTTAGAAAATTAAATTATGGACAAAATTACGAATAACCTAGATTTGGCCAAATACCAAAAGGTTTTTGGCCAAATATGAATAACCTTGATTTGGCCAAAAACCAAAAGGTTTTTGGCCAAAAAAGCAATTGGGGTACCATCCACTTGGTCAATCCATAGAAAACCTGTTCATAAACCAACGCAATGTTACGGTTAAGAAAACAAATGGGAAAATAGAAAAGTGATTAAAATAAAATCTGAAAAATAAAAAAACCTGATTATAAATCAATTAAAATAAGAACACGAAACTACAATTTTTTTTAGATTTTTTTAAAAATATGAAAATAGAAATTAAATCGAAAAAAATAGAAAAAAGAGGAATTTGCGATTTTGAGGAGTATTGTTCTACGATTTTTTTCTGAACTTCTGGAAAAAATTTGGAGCAAATCGAAACAGTAGTTTCAGAATTTGAATGATAGGCTGGAAAATTTATTACTGTGCTGCAATCGGAATTGCAACCCTGAAGAAGGAGAAGTAGGAGAAAATATTTTTGTGTGTTTGTGGGAAGAGAGAGAGAGAGAGTGAGTGAGAATAACGGTTAGAATTGTTAGTTTTTTTTTTTAAAAGTGTAGAACCTAGTGCTATTTATACATAAAAATTAGGTTAACAAAAATATTAAAAGAATCAATTAATTAATTAATAAATCATAACTCTCAATCAAATATAATTTGATTTTGATTTTTGAAATATTTAACTAATTATGTTGATTCTTTCCTAAACTATACAATTATACAATATTTAGAAATATGAACAAAATCTATGTAAATCTTTTTTTTTTCATGATTTTTGGACTAAAAATACAAAAAATAAAGATTTTAATAAAAATAATATTTTAAAAATGCCTAATAAATAAATACGAAAATAATAATTAAATGATGAAAAAAATACTATTTTTGATTTTTTTAATATTTTATGATTTTTGGTGATTTTTTGACTAAAAAATACATAAAAGTGAAAATTGACTATTTTAAAAAATGCCTATTTAATTAGTACGAAAATTAAAATTAAAATGATAAAAAATGCAATTTTTGTGATTTTTGAATAAATGAAAACAAAGTTAGAACTAAAATTAAAAAGAAAGTAAAAGGGAAAATGTTAGAAGTGGGATTTGAACTCGGGACCTCGCGCTAATGAAGCTTTCACGCTCAAATTCTTACCAATTGTGCCAATTCATTTATTCGAAATAAAATGGCGTTCGTAAGTATATAAGGGCAAATTTTAGGGTTTGACAGCTGCCCCTGTTCAATCTTCTTAAACTTGAAGATGTAGATTGGCCTGTGTGCCTGTCGGAATCTGAAGGTGGAAGAGGATTGAACATTAGAATACCAAGAAATTTGCCCTTGCTGATGTAGGGACCTTTTCTGGAGATGGGCTTCAGGATATTGAGAGACTTGATTGAGATGGGCTTAAAGATGCCATCCAGCTTGATAGACTTGAGAGTCAGAATACGTCGTACGTTAGTGTTATACCCCAAAATTTGCCCGCATCTTTTTCAAAAAAGAAGGCAACAGAATTCTGTCTAAAAATTGAGAGTTTCATATAATCTTGGATTTTATTTCATAAATATCCTGATTTTATGAATACTCGGTTTTTAGAATTTTTCTTATACGGTATTTTGGTTCGCTGTTGAATTTATTCTTACACAAACGCTAATTACTGTTTATCACTTCACACACGCTGTTTATTTGAGGTTTATTTGCAGATAAATAGTACTGACGCAATTGGTACAGAATTAAATTTTTTGCAGGCGCAGAGTCCGGGGATTCAGACTGTACTGGTAACGAGTAAATTATTATTAGTTTTTGTTTCCCACTAATTTTTGTACTATATTCTATTAATTTCAAAATCTTTTCCTTTCTTTTCAAATCTCTTTCTTTCAAAATCAAATCCTAACTTTATTCTATACATCTCTCTTTTCAAACCGTACCATACACTTTCTTTCAAATCCTACTACCACTCAAATTTTCCTTTTTGTAAGGAATCACTTCATTCCCCAACGTCTCTATCCTTCTTTTCACTCTATAAATACCTCTCATTTTTTTCATAAATTCTCACATCAAATTTCAACTCATCTCTCAAATTTCTACCTCATATTTATTTTCTCTTCTTCCCCGACAAAAATGGCGAAGTGGATGGATACGTGTTTTCTTATGGTCATCACCGTCGTGGTGGTAATCATGTCCTTTTTCTGTCTGCATAGTCCTGAGAAATGCGGACCTGAGTTGTTTACACTCCCGATCATCTATATGTTGCTATTTGTAGCATGGGTTTTTAATCGTCATTTTTAAAGTTTGTTGTATCTTTTGCTTTCAAATAATGTACCGTTTATTTGTCGTACTGTTCATTATATTATGTAATATTTGTACTGTCAGTATTAAATGTCGTACTATTTGTCGTACTGTAGTTTAATTATCCAGATAATATTTTGTGTGTTTTCTGCCAGTTAAATATTTATTTTTCTGCGCATTAAATATTTTTCAAGGTTATTATCGGTAATTTCGTTCGCGTACAGTATATTTTATTTATTTATTATGTTTGTGTTTTTCTAACTAATCATGTAAATAAATTTTCACCATTAACATAACAAAAAACAAAAAGAAAAAAATTAACTTTAACTGTTGAATTTTCACTTTAATTGTTACGTTAATGCCCAGACAGCCAGTTGACAGTCAAACTCGCTGACAGCGCGATTCTCCGTGTTTTGCACCATCAATCAAATCAATCTTTTGCATTTCAAAATTCCAAGATTTTTGTTCTAGAAGTCTTCTGATAATCACATAATCAGCAGAGACTCAGCACTGCACAAAAATCGGGTACGCTTAACTGTCTCCTACACGAACAGTCCCTAACTAGGGTTTTTGTTTTTTTCAGGAGAACAAGTTTTTTGAGATCTCAAATGGATTTCATGGACCTCCATATATCTCAAAGTACCACCATACAAATTTTCAAACTTCAATTCGCTCAGACGCGCAGTCAGCAGCTCAAACAGTCAACAGACGACCAGTTTGACCGAAAAGTCAACAGACAGTCAAAAATGAAATTTTTTGTCAACATCCATATTTTGTCAAAAGATTCATCATTTGATCATTGGTTTATCATAATTCATCAAGGAAAGATCAAAAATCAACAAAACCCTAAGTTTCAAAATTAGGGTTTTTTCCTAAAAAGTCAACTGAACTTTGACCGGCCATAACTCTCTCCTCGTTCATTCAAAAAATTCCAACCAAAGCTTGTTTTGAAGGAAATTCAATTATCTTTCAAATGCAATTGATCCCATGGTCATTGGATTCACCATTTGAAAAATATGAGCTCAGGCATTACAGGTCATTTTCAAAGTCAACAAAAAGTGGTTTTTTGTCAAAGGCCATAACATCAAGATAACTTCTCCAAATGAAAAAAAGTTTCCAAAGTGGCTTGTAGAGGACATCTTGAGGTTTCTAAAAAGTACAAGAACTCCTTCATATGATAAAAATTGAGGGATTTATGCCTTGTTGAAGTTGGCTATATTTTGGGAAAATGCATGAAAACAACATTGATCAAAAATGTTTTTTTTCCAAAAGGGGCCAAGTTTTCATGATCCAAACATGATTCTAACAATGTTAAGGGCCTCCCAGGACCAACCAAAGGCCCATAACATTTTTATTTCTTTTTTGGTTTAAATTTATTACATTTAAAGTTAAATTGAAAAAGAAATGGTGCAAGATCATTATCCAATGCTTTGTCTCTTGTTTGAGTCATCAAGATAGCTTATTTTCTGCAACAAAGGGAAGTACAAAGCAGGCCTAGAGCAAGAGAGACCAAGAAGAGCAAGCCATGGTCAAAAATTCAAAGATTTTTAATATAAAAAAATCAAAAGTTCAACAAAGCAATCAATGCTTCTTAGCTTCAATTTTAAGCACCTCTTTGCTTATAAATGAAGTAGTATGCTTCATCAACAAAGGAGACACGAAAATATAGCAAGAGAATAGCAAAGAGATTCATAAAATTCTCAAAAAACACCAAAACTTTGTAATTTTCGTTTTATGCTTTCCAACCATTATCAATACAAACAAGCACTTTCAATCATCTTCTAAAGTGGTATAGAGTAAGAATAAACTCTTAATATGGTCCCATGAGAGTCATAACTCATGCATAATGTTTTCCATGAACATACATATGTAACTTTCGTTTTATTATGCATGCTTGGTTATAATGAAAACTAACCACTTGAATGGACTCATGGCATGATATAGAGTAGATTTGAGTGATTACATGCAAGCTTTAACGTGGTTTTGAAGCTCCACCATTTTTGAGCTTCAAACATGTGAAGCTTTCGTTCTCCATGATGCAAGCTCCAAATGGCAAAACTAACAACGCTATCATGCTTAGAAGGGTCCAATTAGGTGATCTGGGTGGCCCTTGTTCTTTTTTATTTTCATTTTGTAGGTCAAGATTGAAGATTTGAAGGAAAAATCCGCAGGAGAATCCGCAGGTAAGTTTGCAGGAAATTCCGCAGGTACCAAGGAAGAAGATGATGAATAGTGGAGGAGACCTTTTGACCAGCACGCGTGGCAATTTCTAGGCATGGCAACGGGGCGGGTCGGGGACGGTTTTTACCTCCCCCAAACCCAAACCCGAATCTCCAATCAATCCCCGTTACCCGCCCCAAACCCAAACGGGGATGGAGAATTAAAACCCAAACCCGTCCTTAACGGGTTCGGGTTGGGTTCGGGTATCCCCGTCTCGCCACCATGTATTTCGTAAAATCAATTTTTTTAATAAAAATATTTACTTTTTCAAAAATCAAATTACATTATAAATAACAAAATAAAACAATCTCAAAAAATTTCATACATATATTTCAAATATTTAAAATAATAAATACAAATCAAATTATTAAAACATTAGCCACATATTTAATAATATAAATTATGAAATATAAATAATAATGTACATATTGAAATAAACGGGGCGGGTTCGGGGACGGGTTCGGGGTGGGTACTAATGTCCCCATTACCCGACCCATCCCCATGTTTTCTAATCGGGAAAACCCAAACCCGAACCCAAACCCAGTCAAAGCGGGTTTTCCCCGTCAACTTCGGGGCGAGTTCGGGTGGGTACCTGTGGGCCTGAGTTTTATTGCCATGTCTAGCAATTTCTCTCCATTCCATTCGCCAGTCATCAAACATGGGTCCCACGTTGGACTTTTAAATTCTAAGTGATCCAATGATACACCTCTATCCATGTGCATCATGTGTCCTATAACCTAAGCCACTGAATTGATCTGACAACACATCCAACGCATCAAAACACACAACCATACCATAGACCTTCAAAGTAACCACACAGGATCACAGCTTTATTTTATTTTCTATTTTTATTTGATTTAACTTCTAAAATTATAAAAAATAGTTTTAAAAATCAAAAAAATATAATAAAAATATTTTTAGGTTTATAAAATAAACTATTAATTTTTGACACAAAAATATATATATTTTTTTAATAATTAAAATATTTTGTTTAATTAATTAGTATATATTTATATATTTGCTTTTTAATTATTTCAACCTATCAAAAAAAAATCAGAAAAAATTTGTTCTTTTTATTAAATTTAGTTTATATATTATAGACTAATTTTGTACATATTTAGAATATTTTTCTTTTTAAGTTTTAATTATTTGTATAATTGTTATATAATTATATGTTAATTAGCTTAATAAATTTTCAAAACAACTTCAAAAAATCCAAAAAAAATTAGTTTTATTTTAAAATTAATTAATAAGCAATATGAACATATTTTAGACTTAATTTTTAGGTTTAAATTTTATTTCTACCTTTTTCTCATTTTAATTAAATTAATTATGCATTAATTCTAATTAAAATCAACCATGCAAAAAATAAAAATAAAACACTTTCCTTTATCTTATTGCAATTTAAATTCCTAGATAAGGTGTATAGGTTGTCAAAATCATGTAAATAGCGTAGTTTACATTTCACGCACAATCGATGTAATAGCGTAGATTTACTTTCCGCATTTTACATTCCCGCATTTTAAATTTCTGTACATATAAAACTGCGTGTATGTCAAAGATAATAACTGAAGCGTTAGGTCACTAACTTCAAAGATAAAAATATCTGAATCAAAACACAATCACACTTGCACCTCTTAGGGTAATCCCTCTGTTACTCTTTTCAAAATCAAATTCTACTGTTTCAAATACAAATTCAAACTTTTGTTTACATCCGGTAAAAGGAGAATTTTCTAAAAGAAATAGGAAAGGACCTTATAAACTTAGGGTAGATCTCCTAATTGCTTGCTCAAATCAAAACAAACAAATGTCTCATATATCATTGTTTTTCAAAATAAAACTTTCAAAAAAGACAATACTTGGTATATATCCAAATAAGGATCATTACGAAGTTAAAGCTCTTTTTTCAAAACATCTTTCGAAAGATAAAACACTTTGTATACATCCGCACAAGGATCATTACAAAGCCAATTTACAAAGGTATTTTAAAACCACATACAAGCATTTCAAGGCAAGACAAATGATTCAAAACAAGTGAGCTAAGCAATTAAGAGCCCATGGATAACCATGGATACAAAGGGGTGCTAATACCTTCCCTTTGTATAACCTACCCCCGAACCAAAATCTCTTAAAGGTCTTTTTCTGTTTCTTTTATAAACCTTTCCTTAATTGGATAAAATAAAAGTCGGTGGCGACTCTCTGATTTTCAAAACTCAAAAACAAAAGAAGAGTCAGTTCGTATCTCTCTCACGAGAGATAGAAAAAACCGAGGGCGACAGTTAGACTGTATCTGAAGGATATACTTAGGATGAGTCGTACGTTAGACTGAATCCACTGTGTTGATAAGTGTCAAAGTAAGTCGTACGTTAGGCTATACTTTTTGGGGCGAGTCGTACGTTAGACCGAATGCAATTTGCATTTGATAAATGTCTGGAAAGCCGTGCGTTAGGCAGAAGGATGGGTCGTGCGTTAGACCGAATCCGATTTTGCATCGGTAGATGTCTGGAAAGCCGTGCGTTAGGCTGAAGGATGGGTCGTGCGTTAGACCGGATCCAATTTTGCATCGGTAGATGTCTGGAAAGCCGTGCGTTAGGCTGAAGGATGGGTCGTGCGTTAGACCGGATCCAATTTGCATCTGTAGATGTCTGGAAAGCCGTGCATTAGGCTGAAGGATGGGTCGTGCGTTAGACTGGATCCTTTGTATTGAGAAGTGTTTGTTGGAGATTAGTCGTGTCAGCACCGTTCGTAGTAACTGAATTAGACTTTGGAAAAGTTGATCGTGTCTACACCGTTCGTGATGATAGAATTAGATCTTTGAAGGTCGATCGTGTCAGCACCGTTCGTAGTAACTGAATTAGATCTTTTTGTCGTGTCAGTACCGTTCGTAATAACTAAATTAGACTTGGAGAGATGATCGTGTCCACACCGTTCGTGATGATGGACTCAGCTCTTGGAAGGTTGACCGTGTCAGTACCGTTCTTAGTAACTGAATTAGATCTCGGAAAGATGACCGTGTCTACACCATTCGTGATGATAGAATTAGATCTTAGAGAGTTGACTGTGTCAGTATCGTTCGTAGTGACTGAATTAGATCTTGGAGAGATGATCGTGTCTACACCATTCGTGATGATAGAATTAGATCTTTGAAAATTTGGAGATATTGTTTATCTGCTTGTACTTGTATCCTGAAAAAGGTAAAGTTAGTCTTTATACAATGTCATGATGCATGTATTATGTGACGAGTCTCTCAAAATAAATGAGAAACTTGCATGTTATGTATGAATTCATTATGAGGTAATGTATGCAATGTATGAATATGTTTATGACATATGACGTGTGAATATGATTTATGTTGTTTTGATTGAGAAAATAAATCTCTATGTCTTTGTGATTTTGATGTCTGATCTTGTTTTGAAGATGCTCAGCTGGGGATTTATGACTTCTGCTTGGGGATGAGAACCATTTGAATGAATGATCTTGATGTACCCTGACTGGGGATAAGAGAGATGAATATTTTTTTGTGTTTGTGGGAAGAGAGAGAGAGAGTGAGTGAGAATAAGGGTTAAAATTGTTAGTTTTTTTTTTAAAAGTGTAGAACCTAGTGCTATTTATACATAAAAATTAGGTTAACAAAAATATTAAAAGAATCAATTAATTAATTAATAAATCATAACTCTAAATCAAATATAATTTGATTTTGATTTTTGAAATATTTAACTAATTATGTTGATTCTTTCCTAAACTATACAATTATACAATATTTAGAAATATGAACAAAATCTATGTAAATCTTTTTTTTTTCATGATTTTTGGACTAAAAATACAAAAAATAAAGATTTTAATAAAAATAATACTTTAAAAATGCCTAATAAATAAATACGAAAATAATAATTAAATGATGAAAAAAAATACTATTTTTGATTTTTTTTAATATTTTATGATTTTTGGTGATTTTTTGACTAAAAAATACATAAAAGTGAAAATTGACTATTTTAAAAAATGCCTATTTAATTAGTACGAAAATTAAAATTAAAATGATAAAAAATGCAATTTTTGTGATTTTTGAATAAATGGAAATAAAGTTAGAACTAAAATTAAAAAGAAAGTAAAAGGGAAAATGTTAGAAGTGGGATTTGAACTCGGGACCTCGCGCTAATGAAGCTTTCACGCTCAAATTCTTACCAATTGTGCCAATTCATTTATTCGAAATAAAATGGCGTTCGTAAGTATATAAGGGCAAATTTTAGGGTTTGACAGCGAGGTATGGTCTGCTCATATCCAAACTGCCGCATGACGCGCTCCAGAAGATAGCGTACAACAATGGTCGAGCTGGCGGCCAGCCATCCGGAGTACAGAGCTATCTCGTCAAACGGAACTGTCTTCCGATGCAGCATAGGAGTCATACCTGATGTCCTCGGCGGCCATGCGGCCAAGACCGCGCCTGTATGGATCCGAATGCTGGTTCCCTCCGCGGGGGATGAAACGACTTGAACGCGACATGACCTCTGTGTAGGTGGGCACCTCTTCCCAGCCAATAATGTCTGGGAAGTGCTGTAGTATCCAAGCCTGAAACAACAAAACACGGTTATTTTAAAATACTATTAAAAAAATATAAAAAAGTAGAAGAGTATAACATTGTTACCACTAAAAGTGTACAACTTCCTGCCACAGTCATTGCCTTCCATAGGCATCCCTCTCCCAGTCTGTAGTACCTGTACGCCAGTACAACCGCTCCCTAGTTGTACTCATGGATACGTGCTATATCTGATAAGTACGTAAGGTATACAACGTCTGCGTACGTCGAGCTCATGTCCACAAAAAGCTGGGTGCTTATCAAATATAGGAAGTAGCACCTCAGCACCCGCTCTTTGTGCGTAGCCTGCTCCAAGTCATCTCCCTCAGCCTGGTGTGCCGTAGTGAGCTCCAAGTTGTACTGCCTCTGAAGGAAGCTAAACCTGACGTGCCCCTCGAGTGATCTCCACCTCCTCAAGGGCATCATCGGGATCAGCCCCCAGCTCTGCAATCAGCATCTCTTAAGCTTCCGCTTTCGTCATCCTACCGTCACGAAAGAAGGTACTGAAGGGTATGAAAATACTTAGAAAGGGGGGGTTTGAATAATTGGTTTCTTTTTCAAAATAAAAATAACACAGTATTTTTATCCCGGTTCGTTATAACTCAACTACTCCAGTCCACCCGCCATGGTGATTTCGCCTCTCTCAGTCAAGGACTTAATCCACTAATAAAAAACTGATTACAACAATCCACGAAGGCAACAACCAACGTCTTCTTGAGAATCTTAACCACAACTTGGTTACTCAAGGAATACAAACTTTGACTTCTTGAGAATCCTAACCACAACTTGGTTACTCAAGAAACAATTACAAACAGAATTTCTAACACGTGACCTTAAGTGCTCCTTGTAACACCCCTTTTCTAACCCCAAATATATACATATATCATCTTACAGAGTAATCATGCATAAGTAAAAGGGTGTCACATGTTATTTTCAACACAATGAAAACCTAAAACAAACATTCAACATTCTTAATATGCAAAGATCATATTGTAACACAAATGTAAATCTCATGCTTTCATACATTATGCATAAACGCTTGCGGAAAACAATTGAATTGCTATTAAAAGTTTCAATGAATATATCCCATACTATATTTGTAGCGGTAAAATGTGACTCGAGCGTTTATCGCGCGCTCGAAGTATCAACAGAGTCGCCACCGAACTTTATTTATTCCAAGAAGGAAAGGGAAAATATCGATAAAACCCACAAAGAGAAAAGAAATGGATAAGATGGTCGTTCGTAACCAAATTAGGGTTCGGGAGTCGGTTAAGCAAGGGGAAGGTATTAGCACCCCTCACCTCCATCGTACTCGATGGGACCCATTTAGTTAGTTTCGTGTTTGAGTGTTAGTGTAATGTTTGCGTTCTTTAGCTTATTAATCGAGAAAAGGTAAAAGAAAAGGTTTTTATGTTTTATTTATTATGAAGAAAAAAGAAAAGATTTTTATATTATTATGCTCGCCAAGACGTTTGTATCTTGTGCCTACGTATTCCCTCGTGCAATGGGAAAGTCAGAGCAATCGTAGTTCGGGCTAGGAACCACGAAAAGTTTGTTGATTGATTTTAGCGAGAGGTACTCGATCGCTTTCAAATGGAAATACTACGCGCACATGGATATGATATCACTACAAGAATGGATAACTAAATCAAGATAATACATGATTTTGGCCATCATCGCATTCGAGTGGAAGATATTCGATCTTCACATGTGGAAGTATGTTCGTATTGAAAATTGGATAAGTGTCTCGTTTATGAAAAGAGTTTTAAAAGCCATAAGGCAAAAAAAGATTGAATGAAATTGAAGTTGTGTTTTAAAGGGACGTTTAGCAAAGGATTGAGCATAGGTGTTCACCCAGCACGTCTTTACCCAAGGTATTGAACAGGAGCTAGCCCCATTGTCACTTGTTGTCCAAGTTAATTAATTTTGGTTCAAAAGATCAAGGTATTCAAGAGGTGTGCACTTCTTGTCACAAGATCTTTCGGTTTGATTAATGTGTTTTTGATTCAAAGGATCAAGGTATTCAAGAGGTGTTCACTTCTTGTCACAGGATCACTTTGATTTGATTAATATATTTTGATTCAAAAGATCAAGGTATTCAAGAGGTGTTCACCCCTTGTCACAGGATCTCTTAGTTTTATTAATGTGTTTTAGATTCAAAAGAATCAAGGTATTCAAGAGGTGTTCACCCCTTGTCACAAGATCTTTTGGTTTTATTAATATGTTTTGATTCAAAAGATCAAGGTATTCAAGAGGTGTTCACCCCTTGTCACAAGATCTTTTGGTTTTATTAATATGTTTTGATTCAAAAGATCAAGGTATTCAAGAGGTGTGCACTTCTTGTCACTCAATCTTTTGGTTTGATTAATGAAAGGTTTAAAAAAAGTTTTAATCCAAAAGAATCGAGGTATTCAAGAGGTGTACACTTCTTGTCACACGATCTTTCGATATGGTTTAAAGAAAATTTAAAAGAAGAAACTCGACGTTGGATCGAGAAATCATTTGTAACGACTTGGTGTTGGACCAAGGTTTATTTATTTTTGAATGAGATGAATATAATGTTTTTGGTATTTTTAATATAAGAAATAAATAAAAGTCAAATTATAACATATTTTTGTATTTTTGAAAATTATATTAGAAAACAAAACAAATAAGATATCATGAAATAAAATTAAATTGGGCTTAAAAAATAAATGAATGGGTGTATGGAGCAATAGCAATGGGGTTAAGGCCCAAGAAAATAATTAAAGAAAGACTAACAGCAAAAATGAAAATAAAAAAATATAATAAAGCTAGTTGAGCCGGACCGGGTCGGGTCAGATGGAACCCGGACCCGGCTCCACTCCTAACAAATCAAAGAAACCTAAAATGTTAGAGGGGTATAATAGTATTTAAAGTATTATTTATCAGTATTATTATTAGTATTATTATTATTATTATTGGGCTCTAATTGTATTGGGCTTTTACTTTTATTATCCATTAGAAGTATTATATATGTAGTGTCTTTGACACATTTGAGAGTATCAATGAAAACAAATGAAGTTTATTTTTTTAATTAGTTTTTATTTGTCTTCTCTAGTCTTTTAGTGTTTTCCTTTCCTATTCTATAAACCCTAGTTTTGATAGGAACAACTTCCTATCAATTGGTGCTTTCATTATGTACTCAAATCCTCCTATGGATTATCATTTTCATACACCTTCATATCATCCATGGAGTATTCCTCCTACCTATCCCACAAACCCCTCATTTCCATCACCAACTATGCATTTTCAGCATGGATATACACCAACTATGCCCAACCCATCATATTCATCGTATACCACATCACCATTATGCACACACCCTAACCTCATCCACATGAATAACAATACTTGTTATGAACAACCATCCAATCCCACCTCAACAGCATCACACACACCTTTCTACCACCAAAATATACCCACTCCTCTCAATCAACCTTCCCAATATCAAACCAACCATTCACCTCAACCAATTCCAGAATCATATCTACACATAATTTTTACTTCCCCTCAAAATTCCAACTCACAACCTACCTTTCACCAACAACTAGAAACTGTCAAACAATATTTGAGTGAAACTCATGAAATAGAAACCAAATCCAGGGAAGAGTTAAAGGAACAGCTTCAAAAGATTTCTGATTCAATCAAACAGTCACAGAAACTATGGAAAGAAAAATATGCCCAGAGAAGTATAAGTATAGAGGAACAAATAGAAGAAAAAGAAGGAACCGAAAAAGTTTCTGACTCATTGAAATCGTCTCCGACGTCTCTGACAAGTATTCCGACAACTGTTGTGCCTTCTTCTCCGGCGAAATTTTCATCTGCGCTAATATCTCCGGCGACACCTCCGGCGACGATTTCGGCGTCACTTCCGGAGAAACATCCGACATCTCTAGCGTCATCTCCGGCAACATTTCCGAAACCGGCAAGATCTCTGACGTCACTTTCGGAAACGTCTCCGGCATCACTTTCGACAATATTTATGGTGTCATCTCCTCCAATAAAACAACTAGATCTAAAGCTAACATACAAGATTTCATCTTTGATCGGGAGACCACTTCTTGATAAAAAAAGAAAGAAGTTTGTACAGCTTTCGGTGCCGACGCTTTTTCCACCACCTAAACCCCCGGATTTGCAAAGCTCGTCGGAACTATCACCGCCACTCTCATCACCAACACTACTTATTGGTCTCCGGCGACCACCGCCAAAACCACCTGATATGCTAACACGACCAATAAACGCATTGAGCTTTTAGAGTTGCAGCAATGTGGTGTGTGAAAAGTGGCGAGTTTGAGAAAGAAAAGGGAGAAGAAGAAAAAAAAAGTTTCTGATATGCTGTTCAGCCATACTTTCTCTTTCCGTGTGTCTTGCTGACTTCATATGATTTGAAAAAAAAAAACTAGCAAGAAAATGTCATTACAAGCAACAGCTGTCTTCCATTAAAAAAAAAATTAATGTTGAAGTGTACTATTAAAAGGTGCCAGCTGCCTTCCATGAGTATGTTCTATTATTTGAGTCGGCAAGCCACTCTGGTTCCATTTCAAAAGTATCTCTCTACTAAAAGTTGCAGCTTTAGTGACTTTAGAGTTACTAAATCAATTTTTTATCACACCTCAAAAGACAAACTCACCCTCAATTGCCTTGCCTTACTATTATTAAAATAAAGTTAGTTAGAACCTTGAGGACAAGGTTCAAGTGAACCCAGCGGCAATGTTAGAGGGGTATAATAGTATTTAAAGTATTATTTATCAGTATTATTATTAGTATTATTATTATTATTATTGGGCTCTAATTGTATTGGGCTTTTACTTTTATTATCCATTAGAAGTATTATATATGTAGTGTCTTTGACACATTTGAGAGTATCAATGAAAACAAATGAAGTTTATTTTTTTAATTAGTTTTTATTTGTCTTCTCTAGTCTTTTAGTGTTTTCCTTTCCTATTCTATAAACCCTAGTTTTGATAGGAACAACTTCCTATCATAAAACAGAGAGGCAACAACGCCTCTTTCTCCTTCTCTGTATCTATCGTGATCTCTGCATTTTCAAAAGGCAAAAACGAAACTTAAACTCTCCAACTCTCTCGTTTCGTTCAACTATGGCTACAACAACAACAATCGAAACCAACACACATCCCTCTCGTTCTCTAGCTCTGTTCTCTCTCGGTGACACTCTCAATCGCAAACGGATAAATCAAGCACACAAATCCCAATTCCCAGTAAGAACCCTAAATCTATGAAGGATGGCCGCGCCCCTCTTCCTCTCAATTTCTCTGAAATTCAATCCGAACAAAACAAACATGGCGGAAATCGAACAACAACCAAAAGAACAATGGAATCTATTTACACTATCCAAACAATCATGAAATCAACAACAAGAAATAATAAATGACGAAAAGAAAGAAGGAAAATCTAAGGTATGCTTCTTGTTACCCTTGTTTACGATTCAATCTTCCTCTTCTGCTCCTTCCTTCTGCGAATGCTTCTACGATTGATGTGGTGAGGTGTGTTGAATTTGTTGATGGTGTTATATGCAGGTGAATGAATGAATGTTAAGAGGGAGTATGAAAGATTTTTTTTTTGAAATCGAAAATGGAGTTGTTCTCTTGGAATCGTGAAGTTGTTTAGATGGAGATGATTCAGATTTTTGTAGGTTTAGAAACTGAAATTTGGAGGAAGATTTCACAGATATTTGAGTAGAGTTTCTGTGTGTTCTTTTTTTGTTCTCTGAATCGGTTTCCTCTCCCTTTTCTTGCTTGTGTTGAGTCTGTTTTTATAGCTGAGATTAGGGTGATTTTGGGGGGAAAGTTTGAGGGATTTTGAACAATTGTATGATACTGATTCAATGCTTTTTTAGTGCAGAATTGGCAGGAACAAATTGGTGCAAAGACTTGGCTTGTAGGTGCAGCAGGAATGCAGAGTATTTGGACAGTTATGTGCAGGGTTTGGACCGTTCTGTTTGGCATGGAATAGCAGCATTGGAGATGTAGAGACATGGGACCAATTCGATTATTTTTACTTTTATTTTTGCTGGTGTAAAAAAATGTACAATGGACCTTTACTAAAAAAAAACAAGTTGGGCCTAAACTATGGAATCTAAAAAAAAACTCTTTTTTTTGTGTTATATGATTAATATTAAAATAAAATAAATTTAACTAAAAAAATAAAAATAATATTAAAACTAAAAAATTAACCTAAATTAAATCTAAACTAAAAATAAGAATAATATTAAAGACTAAAAAATTAATCTAACCTAAACTAAAAAAAAATAAAATAGTATAAGAATTAAATTTATTTTAAACTATATAAGCTATTTTGTTGACTTTAATAAAAAGTCTAATTTTTTCTAAAAATATGCAACGATGCGACAATTTGAATGCAAACGAATTACGAATGCAACATGATCTTATGAATGAAATTTGTAGGTCAAAATTTGGGGTGCGACAGATGCCCCTATTTAATTATCTCGAGCCAGGTAGCATGAATGACTTTAGTCTTCATGGTATGAATGGCGAAAGGTAATTAAATATAGAAAGACCCAAATTTTTGTCCTTATGCAAATGAAATGTAATGCATGAACTTCTTTTGTTATTTTGAATGCAATATGATATGAGACATATGTTGAACTATGTGGGGAACTAGTGCCACGAGTGACAAACTGTTGATGGAGTGTATAAAAGACTTAATGGAAGAGACAATTGGGGTAAACGGTGATGAGCACCAGAGATATTCAGAAAATCATTGAATAAACTCTCGAAAAAGACATTAAAGTCATCCAGAAAAACATTGAATGAACTTCGAGAACACAATCAAGTACATCCAGAATAACATTGAACGTACGAGAAACAAACACCGGAGATATCCAGAAAAGCGTTGAATAACCTCTAAAACACATCGTTAAAGACATTCAGAAGATCATTGAATAATCTTTGGAAAGCGCATCCAGAAAAGCATTAGATATGGAAACCAGATGGAAAATCTGAGTAGTCATCCAGAGAAGCATTGAATGATACCACGGATCCTGGAGAAAGAAGCCATGACATTCAGGAAATCATTGAATGTATGGAAACAAACTGAATATTCTAGAAAAGCATTAGAATGATCGAAGACACATCTCGAAAAGCATCAGAAAAATAGAGACATATTCGGAAAAGCATCGGGTTTGACAAAGACAAATTGAAACGAATGGATAGAATTATTTGATTGATGCCAAGTGAGTTGGACTTCGATCTTAAGGTAAGTTGTTAGAAGCGGCAAGACTTGGGAAAATGCGCATGAGGATGCATGATATGTGGTTCCTTCAATGCATGATATGAATGATAAATGAAATGCAATTATTTGTGACAACTGAGGCGGACTCTTTTGTGCGGCAGAAAAGGACATTTGGTTCCTCAACACAAAGAACATTATCAATTCTATTATGTCACATTGATGATCCTTTTGGGAAGGACTGCTAAACTGCTTGGGGGTTGCTGAAGAAAAATGCCCCTGACTGGCTGATTGTTAACTGATCCCTGCTTCAACTCTTGAAATGAATGTCGGGAACACTTGCCCCAGTATAAATCTTGAACAACAGGATCTTGAAGTAACATGCCCCTGATAGGATCACTGATCAAGTCTCTTGACTGTTTGAACTCCCTAAAAGATGAGTACTTGCAAATAAAATATTCATTCAGAAATGATAATTTTAATGCAATGCTCAAAGCATATTTTGAAATCAAAATCATTGTAGGAATGATATTATTGATGTAGAGAAAATGAATCAAAGGTCCAAACATAGTGTTCTAGACATTCAAAGTGATGGATAAAGCGAAAGGTATGGTAAAACAAACAATTTGCAAAAATATTTAGGAGTCAGGTTAACGCAACCTTGTTGTAGTATGCTTTCAAAATAAACCTTGCTTCAATTAGGTCTTTTGAGGGTTGTAATTTGGCTTGGTTCACGGTTTTAGAAACAAAGGATATAGGCTCAAAGTATATTTGTACCCACCCCATTCTTCGTGATGAACTTCAATCCTACGCTCAGTTAATTCAAACTATGCATTCAGGTTCCAAAAGGCTTTTGGATTGCACCTATTCATATGATGATGGTTTAAAGACCAATGGAATATTTGAGATGGCAGTCACTTTTTCCTTTTGATAGTCACGTTTTATTGTTGTTCAAGGACTTTATTGACTTCTCTTTTTTGCTTTATATCCCTAACTTTTGCCTGAACTGTTTCTTTTTAGGATTACAGTCAGCGGGATGCCCCAGTTTTGCCTAAGTCTCCATCGTAGGTTTTGACTTAGCGGACTCTTTTTTTTTTGAAATATTTTTTGTATTGGAAAGATAGTGACTGCCTTGAAAATGATTAATGATAACCATCTTGGTCATTTTTTATCGAAACCCTTATTGAAAGGTGTACTTAATGATTATCTTGAATTTGAATGCACATGAAAATTAACTGAGAACTACCCTGCCCCAGGTTAAAATTGCGGGTTTTTTCGTTTAAAAAAGAAACTCCAACTTCGAAGGCTCAGAGGGGTTGACTAGGGATTAACTTCCTTTTTTCTCCAGTGTTTGGGATTGAAACAATGCCTGTACATCATCAGCAAAGTTTTATTCGAAAGCATACAATTCAACAACTTGGGTATTTCGTTGTCATCATCCTCCCTCCAATCTTTGCATAAAACACAAATTTGATAAAGAAAGTGGACAAGAGATATATTTTTTTGTTTTTTTTTGAAAGATAAAACATAAAAAAGCACACAATGGATTGAACAAAAAATACGCAATGCTCATTTCATTAAAATTAATAATCAAGAACAAACAAAATTCAAATGCAGTACACAAGATAAAACAAGGAAATCGCAAACAGAAGGAAACGAGGCCTAGTGACTAATCAGTGACAAGGAGGAGCTATCCTGTCCGAAACACTTGGCTTTAGGAAAGTAGCTTGTCAATCTTAGTTTTCAGCCACTTTTGTCATGCTCGGGTAAAGGATTCTTGACAACATTTGGAGTACGAGCCTTTAATTCTATCACCTTTCCTCTGACCAAGTCTTGTACTCTAGCCTTCAGTGCGTAACAACGTTCTAAATCATGACCAGCGGCTCCCTGATGGAACTCACAGTGAAGATCAGATCTGAAATTATCTGGAAGAGGATTTGGAGGAGTCAAGGGTCTTGTAGTAATCAAACCTAGTTGAACCAAATGAGGATACAGTTTTGTGTAAGTCGTCGGGATCAGGTCAAACTGAGTCCTAGACCTTGCAGCGCGATTTTGATTTTGACCAGCATTTTGGTGAGGAGCTTGAACTGGTTGCATTTTGGAAACAGAAGCAACAGCAGCTATCTGAGATTGATCATAATCTTGAGTTCTCTGACGAGGTCCTTTGCCTTCATTTGAGACGGTGTTGGTTTCACCATCTTTCTTCTTATAGAAGCTTCCATAAGGTTTCTTTGCCCCATTAGAGGATTCAACAGCATTAGCAACCTTGCCATTCTTAACCCCTTCCTCTAGCCTTTGACCAATGGTCACCAAGTCTGTGAAGTTGGAGGACACGCTTCCAATCATTTTCTCCCAATAGAAAGGTGAGAGAGTATCCATGAACATTCCAGTTAATTCCTTTTCAGCCAAAGGAGGTTCTACTTGAGAAGCTAGTTCTCTCCATCTTTGGGCATACTCCTTGAAGGATTCCCTTTCCTTCTGAGACATGTTTTGCAGTTGACGACGATCAGGTGCCATGTCCAGATTGTACTTGTATTGCTTCATGAAAGCATCAGTCAGATCTTGGAAGCAATGGATACGACTCTTCTCAAGTCCCATATACCATTTCAGGGAAGCACCAGTCAGACTATCTTGAAAGCAATGAATCAGCAATTTGTCGTTCTTGGTATAAGCAGCCATCTTGCGGTAGTACATGGTCAAATGACTTCTTGGACAAGTGTATCCCTTGTACTTTTCAAACTCCGGAGTTTTGAACTTGGCAGGTATGACCAGGTCGGAAACCAAACACATGTTTTCAGCAGCAACCCCAAAGTAATCAGCACCTTCCATGGCTCTTAGTCTTTTCTCCAGTATTTGATATTGTTCTTTGACTTCATCAATGTCACCATCTCGGTACTCAAAGAGAGGATTTTCATAAGTGGTTTGGGCATCAGCGTGCACAATTGGCTGAGACTCAGTCATGATTGGTGCTTGGAACATTGGTCGTGAAGGTTGACCCAACATAGCAGCAGTGGCGTGAGGTGGAGAATAATCCGGAGGTAAACCAAACTCGGGCCATGTGGTGGCGGGCCTTTGAACAGGAATAGGGTCTTCAACATCGTCGGCGACCTCTTGAATGACAGTCCTTTGAGGTGGTTCTCCTCTAGCAATCAGAACTTGCAACATCTCGGTGAGCTTAGTCATTCCTGACTTCAAATCCTCAATCTCCATTCTAACTTCAGCATTATGTTGTTCTTGGTCCGCCATTCTTCGTCTGACGTTGGCTCTAGTCTCGTACTCGTGTGGAGGAACCAGTTTGACAGTTGATAGATAACTGAATGAAAGAGACAGTTGGAATGAGGTACTGGCATGATGCAAATGATATGCAATGTTATGCAATGTTGGATGCAAAGCGTGATAACAAAAACAACCTATTGAGGAAGGCTCCCTAAGTTAGGACAGTTCTAAGTTCTTTACCCAAGAATCCCCTCACAAGGTTAGCTCTAAAGTTTTTGGAAATAATAGTACCTAGAGGCATCTGAGCATGATCAGAATTTCATCATGCGATAGGTGAACCATCTTATAACGAATTTCATGAACATGCAACCTCTAGGCGAGGTTATTGTACCAATCAGACAAGGAGTGCACCTTGGGGATCGATACATAACTTCTTTAGATGGGACGGGTTCTAAAGGTCCTTGGAGTTAACGACGAAATCAGATTTTCGTCATGCGACGGGCGAACCATCTTATGACAAATCTCATGACTAAGTCTCCTCCAAGTGGGGTTTTCGTATTAGCCATTCAAGGTGTTCACCTTGGGGACTAGCACTACACAACCACCTCCTAACTTATGTTTTTCTCTTGTTTTTCAAAGCTCGGGTTGAGAGCTTCACTCAAATATCATTCCCATATCCACAAATGAATATATACAGAAATAAAATAAAAGCGATAAAGCAAGAGTAAAGAAACATAAATAATACAAGAATAAAATATAAAGAACATAAGCATAAAAAACACAAGAATAAACAAAAGAAAACACTCAAACATAAAACAAACTAAACTAGGGATGACTCTCTTAGGATAGTCCCCAGCAGAGTCGCCACTTTCTGTAGCGGTAAAAATGTGACTCGAGCGTTTATCGCGCGCTCGAAATATCAACAGAGTCGCCACCGAACTTTATTTATTCCAAGAAGGAAAGGGAAAATATCGATAAAACCCACAAAGAGAAAAGAAATGGATAAGATGGTCGTTCGTAGCCAAATTAGGGTTCGGGAGTCGGTTAAGCAAGGGGAAGGTATTAGCACCCCTCACCTCCATCGTACTCGATGGGACCCATTTAGTTAGTTTCGTGTTTGAGTGTTAGTGTAATGTTTGCGTTCTTTAGCTTATTAATCGAGAAAAGGTAAAAGAAAAGGTTTTTATGTTTTATTTATTATGAAGAAAAAAGAAAAGATTTTTATATTATTATGCTCGCCAAGACGTTTGTATCTTGTGCCTACGTATTCCCTCGTGCAATGGGAAAGTCAGAGCAATCGTAGTTCGGGCTAGGAACCACGAAAAGTTTATTGATTGATTTTAGCGAGAGGTACTCGATCGCTTTCAAATGGAAATACTACGCGCACATGGATATGATATCACTACAAGAATGGATAACTAAATCAAGATAATACATGATTTTGGCCATCATCGCATTCGAGTGGAAGATATTCGATCTTCACATGTGGAAGTATGTTCGTATTGAAAATTGGATAAGTGTCTCGTTTATGAAAAGAGTTTTAAAAGCCATAAGGCAAAAAAAGATTGAATGAAATTGAAGTTGTGTTTTAAAGGGACGTTTAGCAAAGGATTGAGCATAGGTGTTCACCCAGCACGTCTTTACCCAAGGTATTGAACAGGAGCTAGCCCCATTGTCACTTGTTGTCCAAGTTAATTAATTTTGGTTCAAAAGATCAAGGTATTCAAGAGGTGTGCACTTCTTGTCACAAGATCTTTCGGTTTGATTAATGTGTTTTTGATTCAAAGGATCAAGGTATTCAAGAGGTGTTCACTTCTTGTCACAGGATCACTTTGATTTGATTAATATATTTTGATTCAAAAGATCAAGGTATTCAAGAGGTGTTCACCCGTTGTCACAGGATCTCTTAGTTTTATTAATGTGTTTTAGATTCAAAAGAATCAAGGTATTCAAGAGGTGTTCACCCCTTGTCACAAGATCTTTTGGTTTTATTAATATGTTTTGATTCAAAAGATCAAGGTATTCAAGAGGTGTTCACCCCTTGTCACAAGATCTTTTGGTTTTATTAATATGTTTTGATTCAAAAGATCAAGGTATTCAAGAGGTGTGCACTTCTTGTCACTCAATCTTTTGGTTTGATTAATGAAAGGTTTAAAAAAAGTTTTAATCCAAAAGAATCGAGGTATTCAAGAGGTGTACACTTCTTGTCACACGATCTTTCGATATGGTTTAAAGAAAATTTAAAAGAAGAAACTCGACGTTGGATCGAGAAATCATTTGTAACGACTTGGTGTTGGACCAAGGTTTATTTATTTTTGAATGAGATGAATATAATGTTTTTGGTATTTTTAATATAAGAAATAAATAAAAGTCAAATTATAACATATTTTTGTATTTTTGAAAATTATATTAGAAAACAAAACAAATAAGATATCATGAAATAAAATTAAATTGGGCTTAAAAAATAAATGAATGGGTGTATGGAGCAATAGCAATGGGGTTAAGGCCCAAGAAAATAATTAAAGAAAGACTAACAGCAAAAATGAAAATAAAAAAAATATAATAAAGCTAGTTGAGCCGGACCGGGTCGGGTCAGATGGAACCCGGACCCGGCTCCACTCCTAACAAATCAAAGAAACCTAAAATGTTAGAGGGGTATAATAGTATTTAAAGTATTATTTATCAGTATTATTATTAGTATTATTATTATTATTATTGGGCTCTAATTGTATTGGGCTTTTACTTTTATTATCCATTAGAAGTATTATATATGTAGTGTCTTTGACACATTTGAGAGTATCAATGAAAACAAATGAAGTTTATTTTTTTAATTAGTTTTTATTTGTCTTCTCTAGTCTTTTAGTGTTTTCCTTTCCTATTCTATAAACCCTAGTTTTGATAGGAACAACTTCCTATCAATTGGTGCTTTCATTATGTACTCAAATCCTCCTATGGATTATCATTTTCATACACCTTCATATCATCCATGGAGTATTCCTCCTACCTATCCCACAAACCCCTCATTTCCATCACCAACTATGCATTTTCAGCATGGATATACACCAACTATGCCCAACCCATCATATTCATCGTATACCACATCACCATTATGCACACACCCTAACCTCATCCACATGAATAACAATACTTGTTATGAACAACCATCCAATCCCACCTCAACAGCATCACACACACCTTTCTACCACCAAAATATACCCACTCCTCTCAATCAACCTTCCCAATATCAAACCAACCATTCACCTCAACCAATTCCAGAATCATATCTACACATAATTTTTACTTCCCCTCAAAATTTCAACTCACAACCTACCTTTCACCAACAACTAGAAACTGTCAAACAATATTTGAGTGAAACTCATGAAATAGAAACCAAATCCAGGGAAGAGTTAAAGGAACAGCTTCAAAAGATTTCTGATTCAATCAAACAGTCACAGAAACTATGGAAAGAAAAATATGCCCAGAGAAGTATAAGTATAGAGGAACAAACAGAAGAAAAAGAAGGAACCGAAAAAGTTTCTGACTCATTGAAATCGTCTCCGACGTCTCTGACAAGTATTCCGACAACTGTTGTGCCTTCTTCTCCGGCGAAATTTTCATTTGCGCTAATATCTCCGGCGACACCTCCGGCGACGATTTCGGCGTCACTTCCGGAGAAACATCCGACATCTCTAGCGTCATCTCCGGCAACATTTCCGAAACCGGCAAGATCTCTGACGTCACTTTCGGAAACGTCTCCGGCATCACTTTCGACAATATTTATGGTGTCATCTCCTCCAATAAAACAACTAGATCTAAAGCTAACATACAAGATTTCATCTTTGATCGGGAGACCACTTCTTGATAAAAAAAGAAAGAAGTTTGTACAGCTTTCGGTGCCGACGCTTTTTCCACCACCTAAACCCCCGGATTTGCAAAGCTCGTCGGAACTATCACCGCCACTCTCATCACCAACACTACTTATTGGTCTCCGGCGACCACCGCCAAAACCACCTGATATGCTAACACGACCAATAAACGCATTGAGCTTTTAGAGTTGCAGCAATGTGGTGTGTGAAAAGTGGCGAGTTTGAGAAAGAAAAGGGAGAAGAAGAAAAAAAAAGTTTCTGATATGCTGTTCAGCCATACTTTCTCTTTCCGTGTGTCTTGCTGACTTCATATGATTTGAAAAAAAAAACTAGCAAGAAAATGTCATTACAAGCAACAGCTGTCTTCCATTAAAAAAAAAATTAATGTTGAAGTGTACTATTAAAAGGTGCCAGCTGCCTTCCATGAGTATGTTCTATTATTTGAGTCGGCAAGCCACTCTGGTTCCATTTCAAAAGTATCTCTCTACTAAAAGTTGCAGCTTTAGTGACTTTAGAGTTACTAAATCAATTTTTTATCACACCACAAAAGACAAACTCACCCTCAATTGCCTTGCCTTACTTTTATTAAAATAAAGTTAGTTAGAACCTTGAGGACAAGGTTCAAGTGAACCCAGCGGCAATGTTAGAGGGGTATAATAGTATTTAAAGTATTATTTATCAGTATTATTATTAGTATTATTATTATTATTATTATTGGGCTCTAATTGTATTGGGCTTTTACTTTTATTATCCATTAGAAGTATTATATATGTAGTGTCTTTGACACATTTGAGAGTATCAATGAAAACAAATGAAGTTTATTTTTTTAATTAGTTTTTATTTGTCTTCTCTAGTCTTTTAGTGTTTTCCTTTCCTATTCTATAAACCCTAGTTTTGATAGGAACAACTTCCTATCATAAAACAGAGAGGCAACAACGCCTCTTTCTCCTTCTCTGTATCTATCGTGATCTCTGCATTTTCAAAAGGCAAAAACGAAACTTAAACTCTCCAACTCTCTCGTTTCGTTCAACTATGGCTACAACAACAACAATCGAAACCAACACACATCCCTCTCGTTCTCTAGCTCTGTTCTCTCTCGGTGACACTCTCAATCGCAAACGGATAAATCAAGCACACAAATCCCAATTCCCAGTAAGAACCCTAAATCTATGAAGGATGGCCGCGCCCCTCTTCCTCTCAATTTCTCTGAAATTCAATCCGAACAAAACAAACATGGCGGAAATCGAACAACAACCAAAAGAACAATGGAATCTATTTACACTATCCAAACAATCATGAAATCAACAACAAGAAATAATAAATGACGAAAAGAAAGAAGGAAAATCTAAGGTATGCTTCTTGTTACCCTTGTTTACGATTCAATCTTCCTCTTCTGCTCCTTCCTTCTGCGAATGCTTCTACGATTGATGTGGTGAGGTGTGTTGAATTTGTTGATGGTGTTATATGCAGGTGAATGAATGAATGTTAAGAGGGAGTATGAAAGATTTTTTTTTTGAAATCGAAAATGGAGTTGTTCTCTTGGAATCGTGAAGTTGTTTAGATGGAGATGATTCAGATTTTTGTAGGTTTAGAAACTGAAATTTGGAGGAAGATTTCACAGATATTTGAGTAGAGTTTCTGTGTGTTCTTTTTTTGTTCTCTGAATCGGTTTCCTCTCCCTTTTCTTGCTTGTGTTGAGTCTGTTTTTATAGCTGAGATTAGGGTGATTTTGGGGGGAAAGTTTGAGGGATTTTGAACAATTGTATGATACTGATTCAATGCTTTTTTAGTGCAGAATTGGCAGGAACAAATTGGTGCAAAGACTTGGCTTGTAGGTGCAGCAGGAATGCAGAGTATTTGGACAGTTATGTGCAGGGTTTGGACCGTTCTGTTTGGCATGGAATAGCAGCATTGGAGATGTAGAGACATGGGACCAATTCGATTATTTTTACTTTTATTTTTGCTGGTGTAAAAAAATGTACAATGGACCTTTACTAAAAAAAAACAAGTTGGGCCTAAACTATGGAATCTAAAAAAAAAACTCTTTTTTTTGTGTTATATGATTAATATTAAAATAAAATAAATTTAACTAAAAAAATAAAAATAATATTAAAACTAAAAAATTAACCTAAATTAAATCTAAACTAAAAATAAGAATAATATTAAAGACTAAAAAATTAATCTAACCTAAACTAAAAAAAAATAAAATAGTATAAGAATTAAATTTATTTTAAACTATATAAGCTATTTTGTTGACTTTAATAAAAAGTCTAATTTTTTTCTAAAAATATGCAACGATGCGACAATTTGAATGCAAACGAATTACGAATGCAACATGATCTTATGAATGAAATTTGTAGGTCAAAATTTGGGGTGCGACAGATGCCCCTATTTAATTATCTCGAGCCAGGTAGCATGAATGACTTTAGTCTTCATGGTATGAATGGCGAAAGGTAATTAAATATAGAAAGACCCAAATTTTTGTCCTTATGCAAATGAAATGTAATGCATGAACTTATTTTGTTATTTTGAATGCAATATGATATGAGACATATGTTGAACTATGTGGGGAACTAGTGCCACGAGTGACAAACTGTTGATGGAGTGTATAAAAGACTTAATGGAAGAGACAATTGGGGTAAACGGTGATGAGCACCAGAGATATTCAGAAAATCATTGAATAAACTCTCGAAAAAGACATTAAAGTCATCCAGAAAAACATTGAATGAACTTCGAGAACACAATCAAGTACATCCAGAATAACATTGAACGTACGAGAAACAAACACCGGAGATATCCAGAAAAGCGTTGAATAACCTCTAAAACACATCGTTAAAGACATTCAGAAGATCATTGAATAATCTTTGGAAAGCGCATCCAGAAAAGCATTAGATATGGAAACCAGATGGAAAATCTGAGTAGTCATCCAGAGAAGCATTGAATGATACCACGGATCCTGGAGAAAGAAGCCATGACATTCAGGAAATCATTGAATGTATGGAAACAAACTGAATATTCTAGAAAAGCATTAGAATGATCGAAGACACATCTCGAAAAGCATCAGAAAAATAGAGACATATTCGGAAAAGCATCGGGTTTGACAAAGACAAATTGAAACGAATGGATAGAATTATTTGATTGATGCCAAGTGAGTTGGACTTCGATCTTAAGGTAAGTTGTTAGAAGCGGCAAGACTTGGGAAAATGCGCATGAGGATGCATGATATGTGGTTCCTTCAATGCATGATATGAATGATAAATGAAATGCAATTATTTGTGACAACTGAGGCGGACTCTTTTGTGCGGCAGAAAAGGACATTTGGTTCCTCAATACAAAGAACATTATCAATTCTATTATGTCACATTGATGATCCTTTTGGGAAGGACTGCTAAACTGCTTGGGGGTTGCTGAAGAAAAATGCCCCTGACTGGCTGATTGTTAACTGATCCCTGCTTCAACTCTTGAAATGAATGTCGGGAACACTTGCCCCAGTATAAATCTTGAACAACAGGATCTTGAAGTAACATGCCCCTGATAGGATCACTGATCAAGTCTCTTGACTGTTTGAACTCCCTAAAAGATGAGTACTTGCAAATAAAATATTCATTCAGAAATGATAATTTTAATGCAATGCTCAAAGCATATTTTGAAATCAAAATCATTGTAGGAATGATATTATTGATGTAGAGAAAACGAATCAAAGGTCCAAACATAGTGTTCTAGACATTCAAAGTGATGGATAAAGCGAAAGGTATGGTAAAACAAACAATTTGCAAAAATATTTAGGAGTCAGGTTAACGCAACCTTGTTGTAGTATGCTTTCAAAATAAACCTTGCTTCAATTAGGTCTTTTGAGGGTTGTAATTTGGCTTGGTTCACGGTTTTAGAAACAAAGGATATAGGCTCAAAGTATATTTGTACCCACCCCATTCTTCGTGATGAACTTCAATCCTACGCTCAGTTAATTCAAACTATGCATTCAGGTTCCAAAAGGCTTTTGGATTGCACCTATTCATATGATGATGGTTTAAAGACCAATGGAATATTTGAGATGGCAGTCACTTTTTCCTTTTGATAGTCACGTTTTATTGTTGTTCAAGGACTTTATTGACTTCTCTTTTTTGCTTTATATCCCTAACTTTTGCCTGAACTGTTTCTTTTTAGGATTACAGTCAGCGGGATGCCCCAGTTTTGCCTAAGTCTCCATCGTAGGTTTTGACTTAGCGGACTCTTTTTTTTTTGAAATATTTTTTGTATTGGAAAGATAGTGACTGCCTTGAAAATGATTAATGATAACCATCTTGGTCATTTTTTATCGAAACCCTTATTGAAAGGTGTACTTAATGATTATCTTGAATTTGAATGCACAGGAAAATTAACTGAGAACTACCCTGCCCCAGGTTAAAATTGCGGGTTTTTTCGTTTAAAAAAGAAACTCCAACTTCGAAGGCTCAGAGGGGTTGACTAGGGATTAACTTCCTTTTTTCTCCAGTGTTTGGGATTGAAACAATGCCTGTACATCATCAGCAAAGTTTTATTCGAAAGCATACAATTCAACAACTTGGGTATTTCGTTGTCATCATCCTCCCTCCAATCTTTGCATAAAACACAAATTTGATAAAGAAAGTGGACAAGAGATATATTTTTTGTTTTTTTTTGAAAGATAAAACATAAAAAAGCACACAATGGATTGAACAAAAAATACGCAATGCTCATTTCATTAAAATTAATAATCAAGAACAAACAAAATTCAAATGCAGTACACAAGATAAAACAAGGAAATCGCAAACAGAAGGAAACGAGGCCTAGTGACTAATCAGTGACAAGGAGGAGCTATCCTGTCCGAAACACTTGGCTTTAGGAAAGTAGCTTGTCAATCTTAGTTTTCAGCCACTTTTGTCATGCTCGGGTAAAGGATTCTCGACAACATTTGGAGTACGAGCCTTTAATTCTATCACCTTTCCTCTGACCAAGTCTTGTACTCTAGCCTTCAGTGCGTAACAACGTTCTAAATCATGACCAGCGGCTCCCTGATGGAACTCACAGTGAAGATCAGATCTGAAATTATCTGGAAGAGGATTTGGAGGAGTCAAGGGTCTTGTAGTAATCAAACCTAGTTGAACCAAATGAGGATACAGTTTTGTGTAAGTCGTCGGGATCAGGTCAAACTGAGTCCTAGACCTTGCAGCGCGATTTTGATTTTGACCAGCATTTTGGTGAGGAGCTTGAACTGGTTGCATTTTGGAAACAGAAGCAACAGCAGCTATCTGAGATTGATCATAATCTTGAGTTCTCTGACGAGGTCCTTTGCCTTCATTTGAGACGGTGTTGGTTTCACCATCTTTCTTCTTATAGAAGCTTCCATAAGGTTTCTTTGCCCCATTAGAGGATTCAACAGCATTAGCAACCTTGCCATTCTTAACCCCTTCCTCTAGCCTTTGACCAATGGTCACCAAGTCTGTGAAGTTGGAGGACACGCTTCCAATCATTTTCTCCCAATAGAAAGGTGAGAGAGTATCCATGAACATTCCAGTTAATTCCTTTTCAGCCAAAGGAGGTTCTACTTGAGAAGCTAGTTCTCTCCATCTTTGGGCATACTCCTCGAAGGATTCCCTTTCCTTCTGAGACATGTTTTGCAGTTGACGACGATCAGGTGCCATGTCCAGATTGTACTTGTATTGCTTCATGAAAGCATCAGTCAGATCTTGGAAGCAATGGATACGACTCTTCTCAAGTCCCATATACCATTTCAGGGAAGCACCAGTCAGACTATCTTGAAAGCAATGAATCAGCAATTTGTCGTTCTTGGTATAAGCAGCCATCTTGCGGTAGTACATGGTCAAATGACTTCTTGGACAAGTGTATCCCTTGTACTTTTCAAACTCCGGAGTTTTGAACTTGGCAGGTATGACCAGGTCGGAAACCAAACACATGTTTTCAGCAGCAACCCCAAAGTAATCAGCACCTTCCATGGCTCTTAGTCTTTTCTCCAGTATTTGATATTGTTCTTTGACTTCATCAATGTCACCATCTCGGTACTCAAAGAGAGGATTTTCATAAGTGGTTTGGGCATCAGCGTGCACAATTGGCTGAGACTCAGTCATGATTGGTGCTTGGAACATTGGTCGTGAAGGTTGACCCAACATAGCAGCAGTGGCGTGAGGTGGAGAATAATCCGGAGGTAAACCAAACTCGGGCCATGTGGTGGCGGGCCTTTGAACAGGAATAGGGTCTTCAACATCGTCGGCGACCTCTTGAATGACAGTCCTTTGAGGTGGTTCTCCTCTAGCAATCAGAACTTGCAACATCTCGGTGAGCTTAGTCATTCCTGACTTCAAATCCTCAATCTCCATTCTAACTTCAGCATTATGTTGTTCTTGGTCCGCCATTCTTCGTCTGACGTTGGCTCTAGTCTCGTACTCGTGTGGAGGAACCAGTTTGACAGTTGATAGATAACTGAATGAAAGAGACAGTTGGAATGAGGTACTGGCATGATGCAAATGATATGCAATGTTATGCAATGTTGGATGCAAAGCGTGATAACAAAAACAACCTATTGAGGAAGGCTCCCTAAGTTAGGACAGTTCTAAGTTCTTTACCCAAGAATCCCCTCACAAGGTTAGCTCTAAAGTTTTTGGAAATAATAGTACCTAGAGGCATCTGAGCATGATCAGAATTTCATCATGCGATAGGTGAACCATCTTATAACGAATTTCATGAACATGCAACCTCTAGGCGAGGTTATTGTACCAATCAGACAAGGAGTGCACCTTGGGGATCGATACATAACTTCTTTAGATGGGACGGGTTCTAAAGGTCCTTGGAGTTAACGACGAAATCAGATTTTCGTCATGCGACGGGCGAACCATCTTATGACAAATCTCATGACTAAGTCTCCTCCAAGTGGGGTTTTCGTATTAGCCATTCAAGGTGTTCACCTTGGGGACTAGCACTACACAACCACCTCCTAACTTATGTTTTTCTCTTGTTTTTCAAAGCTCGAGTTGAGAGCTTCACTCAAATATCATTCCCATATCCACAAATGAATATATACAGAAATAAAATAAAAGCGATAAAGCAAGAGTAAAGAAACATAAATAATACAAGAATAAAATATAAAGAACATAAGCATAAAAAACACAAGAATAAACAAAAGAAAACACTCAAACATAAAACAAACTAAACTAGGGATGACTCTCTTAGGATAGTCCCCAGCAGAGTCGCCACTTTCTGTAGCGGTAAAAATGTGACTCGAGCGTTTATCGCGCGCTCGAAATATCAACAGAGTCGCCACCGAACTTTATTTATTCCAAGAAGGAAAGGGAAAATATCGATAAAACCCACAAAGAGAAAAGAAATGGATAAGATGGTCGTTCGTAGCCAAATTAGGGTTCGGGAGTCGGTTAAGCAAGGGGAAGGTATTAGCACCCCTCACCTCCATCGTACTCGATGGGACCCATTTAGTTAGTTTCGTGTTTGAGTGTTAGTGTAATGTTTGCGTTCTTTAGCTTATTAATCGAGAAAAGGTAAAAGAAAAGGTTTTTATGTTTTATTTATTATGAAGAAAAAAGAAAAGATTTTTATATTATTATGCTCGCCAAGACGTTTGTATCTTGTGCCTACGTATTCCCTCGTGCAATGGGAAAGTCAGAGCAATCGTAGTTCGGGCTAGGAACCACGAAAAGTTTATTGATTGATTTTAGCGAGAGGTACTCGATCGCTTTCAAATGGAAATACTACGCGCACATGGATATGATATCACTACAAGAATGGATAACTAAATCAAGATAATACATGATTTTGGCCATCATCGCATTCGAGTGGAAGATATTCGATCTTCACATGTGGAAGTATGTTCGTATTGAAAATTGGATAAGTGTCTCGTTTATGAAAAGAGTTTTAAAAGCCATAAGGCAAAAAAAGATTGAATGAAATTGAAGTTGTGTTTTAAAGGGACGTTTAGCAAAGGATTGAGCATAGGTGTTCACCCAGCACGTCTTTACCCAAGGTATTGAACAGGAGCTAGCCCCATTGTCACTTGTTGTCCAAGTTAATTAATTTTGGTTCAAAAGATCAAGGTATTCAAGAGGTGTGCACTTCTTGTCACAAGATCTTTCGGTTTGATTAATGTGTTTTTGATTCAAAGGATCAAGGTATTCAAGAGGTGTTCACTTCTTGTCACAGGATCACTTTGATTTGATTAATATATTTTGATTCAAAAGATCAAGGTATTCAAGAGGTGTTCACCCCTTGTCACAGGATCTCTTAGTTTTATTAATGTGTTTTAGATTCAAAAGAATCAAGGTATTCAAGAGGTGTTCACCCCTTGTCACAAGATCTTTTGGTTTTATTAATATGTTTTGATTCAAAAGATCAAGGTATTCAAGAGGTGTTCACCCCTTGTCACAAGATCTTTTGGTTTTATTAATATGTTTTGATTCAAAAGATCAAGGTATTCAAGAGGTGTGCACTTCTTGTCACTCAATCTTTTGGTTTGATTAATGAAAGGTTTAAAAAAAGTTTTAATCCAAAAGAATCGAGGTATTCAAGAGGTGTACACTTCTTGTCACACGATCTTTCGATATGGTTTAAAGAAAATTTAAAAGAAGAAACTCGACGTTGGATCGAGAAATCATTTGTAACGACTTGGTGTTGGACCAAGGTTTATTTATTTTTGAATGAGATGAATATAATGTTTTTGGTATTTTTAATATAAGAAATAAATAAAAGTCAAATTATAACATATTTTTGTATTTTTGAAAATTATATTAGAAAACAAAACAAATAAGATATCATGAAATAAAATTAAATTGGGCTTAAAAAATAAATGAATGGGTGTATGGAGCAATAGCAATGGGGTTAAGGCCCAAGAAAATAATTAAAGAAAGACTAACAGCAAAAATGAAAATAAAAAAAATATAATAAAGCTAGTTGAGCCGGACCGGGTCGGGTCAGATGGAACCCGGACCCGGCTCCACTCCTAACAAATCAAAGAAACCTAAAATGTTAGAGGGGTATAATAGTATTTAAAGTATTATTTATCAGTATTATTATTAGTATTATTATTATTATTATTGGGCTCTAATTGTATTGGGCTTTTACTTTTATTATCCATTAGAAGTATTATATATGTAGTGTCTTTGACACATTTGAGAGTATCAATGAAAACAAATGAAGTTTATTTTTTTAATTAGTTTTTATTTGTCTTCTCTAGTCTTTTAGTGTTTTCCTTTCCTATTCTATAAACCCTAGTTTTGATAGGAACAACTTCCTATCAATTGGTGCTTTCATTATGTACTCAAATCCTCCTATGGATTATCATTTTCATACACCTTCATATCATCCATGGAGTATTCCTCCTACCTATCCCACAAACCCCTCATTTCCATCACCAACTATGCATTTTCAGCATGGATATACACCAACTATGCCCAACCCATCATATTCATCGTATACCACATCACCATTATGCACACACCCTAACCTCATCCACATGAATAACAATACTTGTTATGAACAACCATCCAATCCCACCTCAACAGCATCACACACACCTTTCTACCACCAAAATATACCCACTCCTCTCAATCAACCTTCCCAATATCAAACCAACCATTCACCTCAACCAATTCCAGAATCATATCTACACATAATTTTTACTTCCCCTCAAAATTCCAACTCACAACCTACCTTTCACCAACAACTAGAAACTGTCAAACAATATTTGAGTGAAACTCATGAAATAGAAACCAAATCCAGGGAAGAGTTAAAGGAACAGCTTCAAAAGATTTCTGATTCAATCAAACAGTCACAGAAACTATGGAAAGAAAAATATGCCCAGAGAAGTATAAGTATAGAGGAACAAACAGAAGAAAAAGAAGGAACCGAAAAAGTTTCTGACTCATTGAAATCGTCTCCGACGTCTCTGACAAGTATTCCGACAACTGTTGTGCCTTCTTCTCCGGCGAAATTTTCATCTGCGCTAATATCTCCGGCGACACCTCCGGCGACGATTTCGGCGTCACTTCCGGAGAAACATCCGACATCTCTAGCGTCATCTCCGGCAACATTTCCGAAACCGGCAAGATCTCTGACAACACTTTTGGAAACGTCTCCGGCATCACTTTCGACAATATTTATGGTGTCATCTCCTCCAATAAAACAACTAGATCTAAAGCTAACATACAAGATTTCATCTTTGATCGGGAGACCACTTCTTGATAAAAAAAGAAAGAAGTTTGTACAGCTTTCGGTGCCGACGCTTTTTCCACCACCTAAACCCCCGGATTTGCAAAGCTCGTCGGAACTATCACCGCCACTCTCATCACCAACACTACTTATTGGTCTCCGGCGACCACCGCCAAAACCACCTGATATGCTAACACGACCAATAAACGCATTGAGCTTTTAGAGTTGCAGCAATGTGGTGTGTGAAAAGTGGCGAGTTTGAGAAAGAAAAGGGAGAAGAAGAAAAAAAAAGTTTCTGATATGCTGTTCAGCCATACTTTCTCTTTCCGTGTGTCTTGCTGACTTCATATGATTTGAAAAAAAAAACTAGCAAGAAAATGTCATTACAAGCAACAGCTGTCTTCCATTAAAAAAAAAATTAATGTTGAAGTGTACTATTAAAAGGTGCCAGCTGCCTTCCATGAGTATGTTCTATTATTTGAGTCGGCAAGCCACTCTGGTTCCATTTCAAAAGTATCTCTCTACTAAAAGTTGCAGCTTTAGTGACTTTAGAGTTACTAAATCAATTTTTTATCACACCACAAAAGACAAACTCACCCTCAATTGCCTTGCCTTACTTTTATTAAAATAAAGTTAGTTAGAACCTTGAGGACAAGGTTCAAGTGAACCCAGCGGCAATGTTAGAGGGGTATAATAGTATTTAAAGTATTATTTATCAGTATTATTATTAGTATTATTATTATTATTATTGGGCTCTAATTGTATTGGGCTTTTACTTTTATTATCCATTAGAAGTATTATATATGTAGTGTCTTTGACACATTTGAGAGTATCAATGAAAACAAATGAAGTTTATTTTTTTAATTAGTTTTTATTTGTCTTCTCTAGTCTTTTAGTGTTTTCCTTTCCTATTCTATAAACCCTAGTTTTGATAGGAACAACTTCCTATCATAAAACAGAGAGGCAACAACGCCTCTTTCTCCTTCTCTGTATCTATCGTGATCTCTGCATTTTCAAAAGGCAAAAACGAAACTTAAACTCTCCAACTCTCTCGTTTCGTTCAACTATGGCTACAACAACAACAATCGAAACCAACACACATCCCTCTCGTTCTCTAGCTCTGTTCTCTCTCGGTGACACTCTCAATCGCAAACGGATAAATCAAGCACACAAATCCCAATTCCCAGTAAGAACCCTAAATCTATGAAGGATGGCCGCGCCCCTCTTCCTCTCAATTTCTCTGAAATTCAATCCGAACAAAACAAACATGGCGGAAATCGAACAACAACCAAAAGAACAATGGAATCTATTTACACTATCCAAACAATCATGAAATCAACAACAAGAAATAATAAATGACGAAAAGAAAGAAGGAAAATCTAAGGTATGCTTCTTGTTACCCTTGTTTACGATTCAATCTTCCTCTTCTGCTCCTTCCTTCTGCGAATGCTTCTACGATTGATGTGGTGAGGTGTGTTGAATTTGTTGATGGTGTTATATGCAGGTGAATGAATGAATGTTAAGAGGGAGTATGACAGATTTTTTTTTGAAATCGAAAATGGAGTTGTTCTCTTGGAATCGTGAAGTTGTTTAGATGGAGATGATTCAGATTTTTGTAGGTTTAGAAACTGAAATTTGGAGGAAGATTTCACAGATATTTGAGTAGAGTTTCTGTGTGTTCTTTTTTTGTTCTCTGAATCGGTTTCCTCTCCCTTTTCTTGCTTGTGTTGAGTCTGTTTTTATAGCTGAGATTAGGGTGATTTTGGGGGGAAAGTTTGAGGGATTTTGAACAATTGTATGATACTGATTCAATGCTTTTTTAGTGCAGAATTGGCAGGAACAAATTGGTGCAAAGACTTGGCTTGTAGGTGCAGCAGGAATGCAGAGTATTTGGACAGTTATGTGCAGGGTTTGGACCGTTCTGTTTGGCATGGAATAGCAGCATTGGAGATGTAGAGACATGGGACCAATTCGATTATTTTTACTTTTATTTTTGCTGGTGTAAAAAAATGTACAATGGACCTTTACTAAAAAAAAACAAGTTGGGCCTAAACTATGGAATCTAAAAAAAAACTCTTTTTTTTGTGTTATATGATTAATATTAAAATAAAATAAATTTAACTAAAAAAATAAAAATAATATTAAAACTAAAAAATTAACCTAAATTAAATCTAAACTAAAAATAAGAATAATATTAAAGACTAAAAAATTAATCTAACCTAAACTAAAAAAAAATAAAATAGTATAAGAATTAAATTTATTTTAAACTATATAAGCTATTTTGTTGACTTTAATAAAAAGTCTAATTTTTTCTAAAAATATGCAACGATGCGACAATTTGAATGCAAACGAATTACGAATGCAACATGATCTTATGAATGAAATTTGTAGGTCAAAATTTGGGGTGCGACAATATTCATTTACCAAATTCAAATTAACATTTAAATTCACATACTAATTTGAAATCCACAATCTTGGCCACATAGCCTTAAACAACATATCCGAGATCTCAAACAAATACATCCGAATATCCAACAAAACATAAGAAATAGAAATATCCAAACATAAGCATAAATCTAAAGGAAATCCCCCCAAATGTTACATGATCAGAGCATATGACTCGCTACCTAATCCAATAACAAACTCAAGAGCTCCTCGACTAAATCCTCGGACAAGCTACTACTCGTCGCAACCTGCACGTTATCAACGAAGGATAACATTCAAACAGAAGGGTGAGAATTCAACTTCTTATAGAAAACATAATAATAGGAAATGCAACATAAATAAGCTTACATTTCACAATTCATCACTCTTCATAAAAATATGATTTTATAACCATACATCAAAGTTAACATGTTTCATCATTAAATCACCAAGTCCCATCATTCCAGTAATTATATCTAATTACTAATTCAACAATTATATTCCACTAAGGAAATGCCATCAAGTATACAACTATCACATAAAATCCACATTATGCATCACTCATCACATAATCAATCCAAGTTAATCATATTGCAAAATCACACAAAACATAATTCACACCGACACGTGCGACTCAAGTGTGACTCTATGCAATATGCATGTGGATCCCTCCGTTATCATTTCCGGTCATGCTGATTGTCATTCTCTCTAGACTAGATAACCACCTCAAAGCCCCATACTCGTTAAGTTTTCAAACCCCATACTCATTAGGTTTGAGACAAGTAAATAACCTTCGCGAGATTACCCAACATTGCCACTTTCAAAGACTCATGCTTGTGTACGTGTGCAACAAAACAAGACTCTTGCATTTAAGATAATCTCTCTATCTCTTAAACTACACAATCACATCTTTACAACTTTGCACAACATTACACATCATGACATTCAATCCCATCTTAAACATAAATTAGCATTTAGCAATCAATCACACAATTCATGACATTGACATCTCATAAGGCATCCATGAACATTGATCATTAAAGATCATCCATAAAATACACACATAGATACATGTTATTCTCAATTAACATCATAATTAAATTAAACAAATGTCAATCAACCCTACCCTATCATATAGAAAATCTCATTAGCTTCTTAACGCTTCGAACGGCGCATAAAACGGAGTTACAAATCAAAAGTTATGGTCTTTACAAAATCTGCTCAAAATTGAACCCCTAGGTCGACGCAAACATCTCTCAGGTCGACGCAAACATCCCCTAGGTCGACTCAAACTCCTTTAGGTCGACGTAAACTGAAAGAAAATAGATTTTTGGCTTTCTGGGTTGTTTAGGTCGACTCAGCTTCTGCATAGGTCGACCCAGGCTGCGTGAAAACTCAGATTTCACCATTTTTCTTCCCTAATCCCCTCATATAACACCCATTAACCCATATACAATCCATACATAAATTGAAAGCAAATTTAGCACACATATAAGGTTCCTAAATATGTTTCTAACCATGAGTTATTCATACAACACATTAAACATGAATAAACCACAAAATCCAATTGATCTCACATAAATATTAGGGTTCATACATTTTCATGAAATTTCAAAGATTGAAGAGAATCACACAAACACATACATTACCCAATCATATAAACTATAAGAACTTGGATTCAAACCCTTACCTCTAACTCTTAATCCACCCTCTTCCAAAATCTACAAATCCCTTCTCCTTCTCTTCTATGTTCCTCTTCTATTCTTTCTATCTTTTTCCTCTTTTCTTTCTAATTAGGTTATGACACAAAATTCTCTCCTAATTCTCATTATTTCATTGGGCTTAACCCACCCAATAATCTTTCTCACTCAACTAAGCCCATTAGCAAAATCTAATATAATTCTACCATTTATTAATTAGCTAAATAACACATTACCACACAATCAAATAATTATCACTCAAACAATAATTAAATAAACACACAAACAATACCAATTATCAAATAATCCTAATTAATTAAATCTAATAAAAATAGGGTGTTACAACTCTCCCCCACTTAAAGATTTTCGGCCTCGAAAATTACCTCAATCGAACAACTCCAGATACGATTCCCTCATCTTATCCTCGAGTTCCCAAGTGATATTTCCATCGGCCACTCCACCCCATATCACTTTTACCAAAGCAATCTCCTAACCACAAAGCTTCTTCACCTCTCGATCTTCAATTCGCGTAGGTGATGTGTCAACCGTCAAATTATCTCTCACTTGAACATCATCCAATTGAACAACATATGATGGATCCGCAATGTACCTCCTCAATTAAGACACATGGAACACATCATGAAGATTAGAAAGAGATGGTGGCAATGCAATCCGATATGCCACTTCTCCTACCCTTTCTGAAATTTGATAAGGACCAATGAAACACGGCGTCAACTTACGCGACTTCAATGCTCAACCAACATCCGTTATTGGCATAACTCGAAGAAACACATGATCATCCTTCTCAAACTCAAGATCCTTCCTCCTCTTATCATGATAACTCTTCTGATGACTTTGAGAAGCCTTCATCTTCCCTTGAATCATCTTAATCTTATTCGTAGTCTCTTGAATTAACTCGGGTCCAACCACAGCACTCTCTCCAGATTCGTACCAACACAAAGGAGTCTTACACCTTATACCATAAAGAGCCTCAAAAGGTGCCATTCCAATACTAGAATGGAAACTGTTTTTATAAGTAAACTCAATCAAAGGTAAGAAACTATCCCAATTTCCTCCTTGTTCCAAAACCCAAGACCTCAAAAGATCTTCAAGCGACTGAATAGTCCTCTCCGATTGACCATCAGTTTGTAGATGATACGCCGAACTCAAACGCAACTTTGTACCCAAAGAACTTTGTAAACCTTCCCAAAATTTAGAAGTGAACCTTGGATCTCTATCCGAAACAATACTTGACGGAATACCATGCAAACACACAATCTTCTCAATGTATAACTTAGCGAGTCTTTCCATCGAATAGTCCATCCTCATTAGAATAAAGTGAGCACATTTCGTCAATCTATCCACAACGACCCAAATTGCCTCACAATTACTCGACGTTCTCGGCAAACCCAAAACAAAATCCATAGAGATACTATCCCACTTCCACTCGGGAATAGATAACGGTTGCATCAAACCAGACGACTTTTGATGTTCAATCTTTGGCTTTTGACAAGTCAAACATGAATAAGCAAATTCCACTATATCTTTCTTCATACCATGCCACCAAAATAATTTCCTCAAATCTTGATACATTTTAGTAGCACCGGGATGAATACTCAAACCACTTCTATGCCCTTCCTCAAGAATCCTCTTTCTCAAATCCATAACATCCGGAATACAAACTCGATCACGACATCTCATAACACCATTCTCGTCAATCCGAAAATCACCACCTTTACCTTGGTTAATCAATGTCATAATGTCAACCAATCTCAAATCCGATTTCTGACATTCTCTAATCTCATCAAGAATACCACTTGTAAGCTTCAACATACCAAGCTTAACACACGTAGTCGTCGTTTCACAAACCAAACTCAAATCTCTAAATTGTTCCAACAATTCCAACTCTTGAATCATCAACATGGACATATGCAATGATTTCCTACTCAATGCATCGACTACAACATTCGCTTTTCCAGGATGGTAGTTCAAATTAAAATCATAATCTTTCAAGAATTCCAACCATCTTTGTTGCCTCATATTCAACTCTTTCTGATCAAACAAATACTTCAAACTCTTGTGATCACTATACACATCAAATCTTGATCCAAACAAATAATGCCTCCAAAGTTTCAAAATAAACACGACGGCGGCCAACTCTAAATCATGCGTCAGATAATTCCTCTCATGAACTTTGAGTTGCCTTGAATCATAAGCTACCACTTGCCCTTTTTGCATCAAAATGCCTCCCAAACCCAACAATGAAGCATTACAATACACAACAAACGGTTCCAACGGAACCGGCAAAATCAAAATAGGAGCAGAAGTCAACCTTCTCTTAAGCTCTTGAAAATTCGCTTCACATTGCGAAGTCCAAATGAAAGCTTGACCCTTCCTAGTCAACAACGTCAACGGCAAAGATAACTTAGAAAATACCTCAATGAACTTCCTATAATAACCAGCCAAACCAAGAAAACTTCTAATCTCAGAAACAGACTTAGGAGCTTCCCATTGAGATATAGCTTCAATCTTCGACGAGTCAACATAAATACCTCTACTAGAGATCACATGGCCAAGAAAACTCACTTCCTTTAACCGAAATTCGCAATTAGAAAGCTTAGCACCCAACCTCTTCTCTTTAAACACCGATAACACAATTCTCAAATGCTCAGCATGATCATCTTCACTCTTGGAATAAATGAAAATATCATCAATGAACACAATCACAAACTTATCAAGATAATCATGAAAAATCCTATTCATATACTCCATGAATACACCAGGTGCATTAGTCACACCAAACGGCACAACAGAATACTCATAATGACCATACCTCGTCCTAAAAGCAGTTTTCTGAATATCCCCCGCTTTCACACGAATCTGATGATACCCAGACCTCAAATCAATCTTGCTAAACACACAAGCTCCAACCAACGGATCCATCAAATCATCGATCCTCAGAAGTGGATACTTGTTCTTAATCGTCACTTTGTTCAATTGCCTATAATCGATACAAAGCCTCATAGAACCTTTCTTCTTCTTAACCAACAAAACAGGTGCACCCCATGATGATACACTAGGACGAATAAACTTCTTCTCCAACAAATCCTCAAGTTGACTCTTCAAATCCCTCAACTCAGAAGCAGACATCCTATATGGAGCCATCGATACATGACTAGTTCCAGGAACTAAATCAATCGAAAACTCAACTTCACGTTCCGGCGGTAAATCACTTACATCCTCAGGAAATACCTCCGCAAAATCACAAACTATTGCCAATTCCTCAATGGTTCTCTTCTCATGCACATCTAAGGTTGCCAATAACATAAACAATTCAACTCCATCTTGCACAGATTCATCAACTTGCTTAGCAGATAGAAACAAATCTTCCTTAACACCAATGTCAGGAAAAATAACAGTTTTATCAAAGAAGTTGATATACACACGATTAAATTCCAGCCAATTCATACCCAAAATCACATCAAGTTGCTCTAACGGAAGACAAACCAAATCAATCCCAAAATATCTACCAAAAATACTCAAAGGACAATTCAAACACACATAAGAAGTAGAAACAGAACCCATAGCAGGTGTATCAATAACCATACTTCTACGCATATCAGATAACACAAGATTCAATCTCTTAGCACAATCCAAAGAAATAAAAGAATGTGTCACACCGGTATCAATAATAGCAATCAAAGGTGTACTATTAATAAAGCACGTACCTTGGATTAGCCTATCATCAGTAGAAGCCTCCGCACCAGACAATGCAAACACTTTCCCTTTCGCTTGTTCCTTATTTGGCTTATCACATTTGGTGCTAATGTGACCTTGCTCCCCACAATTGTAACAGGTCACTTTCGAACCACCTCTAAACTCGTTTGCCTTGTGACCACTCTTGCCACACTTGAAACATGTCACTTCAACTTTGGAACAATTAACAGCACGATGTCCCTCAACACCATATTTGAAGCACTTGATCGGAGCACTAGATCCTCCCCCACTTGGCTTTCCGCCAAAACCAGCTTTCTTCTTATTATCGTATGGTTTTCCACGATATTGACCTTTCTTCTCATTCATAGCCTTGTAGTGAGAAGCACTCTCCCTACTATCCTCATCATAAATCCGACTCTTATTGATCAACTCAGAGAAATGGGTAATCTGTTGGTAACCAATCGCCTTCTTGATATCATGCCTCAAACCATTCACAAACTTCGAACACTTAGATCTCTCCGCATTCATAGTATTGTAGTGAGGACAATACTTGATAAGCTCTTGAAATCTAGCAGCATACTCCGCTATGGTACCATTCCCTTGCTTCAACTCAAGGAATTCCACCTCTTTCTTTCCACGAAAATCTTCCGGAAAATAATTTTCCAAAAATGTATCGCGAAAAAGATCCCAAGTAACTTGAGTACCTTCGTCATCAAACCTTTGAGCCATATTGCCCCACCAATCCTCAACTTCCTTTTCCAGCATGTGAGTACCAAACTGCACTCTTTGAGCATCGGTGCAATTCATGACTCGAAAAATCTTCTCAATCGCCTTCAACCAAGCTTGAGCTTTATCCGGTTCATGCTCTCCCTCAAAGGTAGGAGGATTGTTCCTCTGGATCTTCCCTAAAGCACGATACTCATCATCATCACCATTCTGATTTCCAGCATTAGCTTGAGGAATTTGACCAAGAGATCCAGCCAACATCCTCAATGCATCAGCAATGGCATCATCATTCCTCCCAGCAACCATTGTCCTACGACAACCAACAACCAAAGCAAACAAAACAGTATCGATCGGGTCAGATACACAAATCTAATACAATGGGAATAAAGACATTAACGACTATTGACCAACTGGTCGACCATGCTCTGATACCACTAATGTAACACCCCATTTCTAACCCCAAATATATACATATATATATATATATATCATCTTACAGAGTAATCATGCATAAGTAAAAGGGCGTCACATGTTATTTTCAACATAATGAAAACCTAAAACAAACATTCAACATTCTTAATATGCAAAGATCATATTGTAACACAAATGTAAATCTCATGCTTTCATACATTATGCATAAACGCTTGTGGAAAACAATAGAATTGCTATTAAAAGTTTCAATGAATATATCTCATACTATATTCATCTACCAAATTCAAACTAACATTTAAATCCACATACTAATTTGAGATCCACAATCTTGGCCACATAGCCTTAAACAACATATCCGAGATCTCAAACAAATACACCTGAATATCCAACAAAAACATAGGAAATAGCAATATCCAAACATAAGCATAAATCTAAAGGAAATCCCCCCAAGTGTTACATGATCAGAGCATATGACTCGCTACCTAATCCAATAACAAACTCAGGAGCTCCTCGGCTAAATCCTCGGACAAGCTACTACTCGTCGGAACCTGCACGTTATCAATGAAGGATAACATTCAAACAGAAGGGTGAGAATTCAACTTCTTATAGAAAACATAATAATGGGAAATGCAACATAGACAAGCTTACATTTCACAATTCATTACTCTTCATAAAAACATGCTTTTATAACCATACATCAAAGTTAACATGTTTCATCATTAAATCTCCAAGTCCCATCATTCAAGTAATTATTTCTAATTACTAATTCAACAATTATATTCCACTAAGGAAATGCCATCAAGTATACAACTATCACATAAAATCTACATTATGCATCACTCATCACATAATCAATCCAAGTCAATCATGTTGCAAAATCACACAAAACATAATTCACACCGACACGTGCGACTCAAGTGTGACTCTATGCAATATGCATGTGGATCCCTCCGTTATCATTTCCGGTCATGCCGATTGTCATTCTCTCTAGACTAGATAACCACCTCAAAGCCCCATGCTCGTTAAGATTTCAAACCCCATACTCGTTAGGTTTGGGACAAGTAAATAACCTTCGTGAGATTACCCAACATTGCCACTTTCAAAGACTCATGCTTGTGTACGTGTGCAACAAAACAAGACTCATGCATTTAAGACGATCTCTCTATCTCTTAAACTACACAATCACATCTTTACAACTTTGCACAACATTACACAACATGAAATTCAATCCAATATTAAACATCAATTAGCATTTAGCAATCAATCACACAATTCATGACATTAACATCTCATAAGGCATCCATGAACATTGATCATACAAGATCATCCATAACATACACATAGCTACATGTTATTCTCAATTAACATCATAATTAAATTAAACAAATGCCAATCAACCCTATTCTATCATATAGAAAATCTCATTAGCTTCTTAACGCTTCGAACGGCGCATAAAACGGAGTTACGGATCAAAAGTTATGGTCTTTACAAAATCTGCTCAAAATTGAACCCCTAGGTCGACGCAAATATCTCTCAGGTCGACGCAAACATCCCCCAGGTCGACTCAAACTCCTTTAGGTCGACGTAAACTGAAAGAAAATAGTTTTTGGCTTTCTGGGTTGTTTAGGTCGACTCAGCTTCTGCATAGGTCGACCCAGGCTGCGTGAAAACTCGGACTTCACCATTTTTCTTCCCTAATCCCTCATACAACACCCATTAACCCATATACAATCCATACATAAATTGAAAGCAAATTTAGCACACATATAAGGTTCCTAAACATGTTTCTAACCATGGGTCATTCATACAACACATTAAACATGAACAAACGATAAAATCCAATTGATCTCACATAAATATTAGGCTTCATACAATTTATTGGAATTTCAAAGATTGTTGAGAATCACACAAACACATACATTACCCAATCATATAAACTATAAGAACTTGGAATCAAACCCTTACCTCTAACTCTTAATCCACCCTCTTCAAGAATCTACAAATCCCTTCTCTTTCTCTTCTATGTTCCTCTTCTCTTCTTTCTATCTTTTTACTCTTTTCTTTCTAATTAGGTTATGACACAAAATTCTCTCCTAATTCTCATTATTTCATTGGGCTTAACCCACCCAATAATCTTTCTCACTCAACTAAGCCCATTAGCTAAATCTAATATAATTCTACCATTTATTAATTAGCTAAATAATATATTACCACACAATCAAATAATTATCACTCAAACAATAATTAAATAAACACACAAACAATACCAATTATCAAATAATCCTAATTAATTAAATCTAATAAAAATAGGGTGTTACACTTCTTAATCTAAGCAGAATCACAACTGTGATTTTTCACTAAGTTAAGTACAAAGAAAATTGAACTTCAAACATATACTTTGAACAATGATATTTTCTTTCAGAATAAGTGTTCAAGTATGAGAAATTTCTTTGACTGAGCTTGCTTGTATCTTGCGTGTGTTTCTATTTCGTATAAGAGCTCTCTTGCATATGTTTCACACGTTTTCTTTCAATTGATCTTCTATTTATAACGTTTTGAAGATTTCGTCCGTTGCTAGGATGATTTTGTCCATTGCTGGATAATAGCCTAGCTTAGCCTCTCATGCTTGCGTGTTATCTTTGATAAACTTACTTTCCACGCTTTTTGAGACTTGTTACTAAATCTGCTTTTAGCCGTTACTAATCATTATGTCTCCAACGAAAATCTTTCTTCTGTCAGAGTAATTCATCTTTGTTATTTCTTCAAGAAAACTTCTTTCTGACTTTGTAGATATAACACTTATCAGAATTATGCTTTAGCGGTTGGTGCTTTAAGAAGTTTCTTCATTAGAACTTCTTTAGACTTCAGCGTGATAGTTTTTCAGCATTTGTATGCAGCCCAAGTTCTGATGATACTTGTTTTGCTTGAACTTCAGCATATGTTCAGAACTTCTTCTAAAATAAGAGATATATAATTAGAGTATCATATTTATTTATACAAAATTTATTTAATTTGTTATCATCAAAACACTAAGATAGGATTAGAATCAAACTATGTTCTAACAGGTACCCCTAATAGGTAGATGAAGCAGGCATGCCACATCATCTAGGGTGATAGTAATCTCACCGTGGGGTAGATGGAAGAAGGAGGTCTCAGGATGCCATCTCTCCACAAAGGCTGCAAGCATACCATTATGTATAGTATGGTAGCCGAGCATACAAAGGTCCCTCAGGCCTGAAGCTACCAGTACCTCCTAAAACCATGGCTGGTCAGGCTGCACGAGATCCCTAATCTTCCGCCCATGGTTGTAGAACCTCTGGGAGTCCATGCTCTGAAATTTTATAAAAAATTTAAACAGTCAGTAATAATCAAGGTGAGAGCTGAAGAAAATAAATAAATATGTAACTATCAACTAAAACTTACATCTCCATCCCATATATGTCTCGCAGCACGATCTTCATATCTAGTAAGCAGAGAGGCGTCTACGGGCCCACTGGGGTACCAAACAGACTCTGGCACAGGCACTGGCCCCCGCACCGGATCATCCTCGTGTACCTCCGGAGGTGGCCCAATAGAAGAAGAACTGCCTCGACGAAGTCTACGTGAGGGTGGTGGCAAGTCTGAAGCTGAAGCACGCTCAGAATCATCCCGATGTCTCCGTGATGGAGTAGTAGACGTAGAAAGTCCAGCTGGAGTGGGTGATGGAGTGGGCCAAGCTGAAGCATGTGATAGAATGGGCTCGGCTGAAGCGGGTGATGAAATGAGCCTGGCTGATGCATGTGAACGAATGGGCCCGGCGAGAGAGGGTGATAGAGTAGGCTTGGCTGATGCTGTAACAGCCCGAACTTAATTAACTGACTAATTAAATTAAATAAGGATTGATTCACTTAATTTGGACGAAGTTTGATAATTAATTGCATCGTCGGTGTTATTGAGAAACATGTTCGGATTGTTAAGTGAAGTTGCAATTTATTCGGTTAATCGAAGAATTAATAAAGTGGAATATGTAGAAAAATAATATTAGAAATAATATTATTATTGGATTTTTATTTAATTGAGATAAAGTCGGATTTAATTGGATTAATCGGAAAATAATATTAAGGGCAATACTATTATTTGTTGGAGCATAATTATTTATTTGAACTACTCTATTTTATCAATTGGGCCTAATTAGTTAGGAAGTGGAATTATATGGGTTAAGCCCAATATGAATAATATAGTAAGGGTTGAAAGAATAGAGGTATCATAACTTTGTTCATTTGCAAAAGAAGAGGAGAAAGGAGACTAAGAGAGGAGAAATGAGAACAAGCTAGGGGAAGAACAACAAGGGAGAAAGCTAGGCTTTGAAGCACATTGAAGAGGTAAGGGGGAGAATCCTTATTATTATGGGTTTGTATGATTAGATTAATGGGTAAATTAACATGATTAGGTTATTGTGTAGAAAATAGAAGATTTAATTTGAGACAAAAATGAAAATTTGCAGCGTTCTATTGCTGTGTCTGTTTTGGTTTCCATGTGCATACTGTAGCGATATCATTTCTTTTCCTTGAAACAGCACTGTAGCGATGCTCCTTCTTCTCATGTAGATACGTGGCTATATATATATATATATATATATATATATATATATATATATATATATATATATATATATATATATATATATATTATTCTTTGGAATTGTTTTATTACGGTACAGTAGCAATATCATTTACTCTTTGAAATTGTTGTGAATACTCTGTTTATGAACCTGTACGTTGTAAATTATGGATAGTATATAGTTACAAAATTCTTATCATAGATTAAATAACTATATGTTACTAGCATATCACATTTCATTATAATAATTTATAATAATAAATATTATTAGTATATAAAAGTTTTAGGAATTTTGGGTTAGAGTTAAATATTGAATTATTTGGTCTATTTAAGTTATTTTCAATTCTATTAGAGTTGTCATGTAAGAGTTACTTTCAAATTGTTCAGAGTTAAGCCCGATAAGTCATAAAATTAACATTGAAAATATTTGACTCTTTAGAGTTGTTTTATTATTACTCGAGTCAGACCGTTAGCCAATTAAATTCATAAGAGATATTCTTATATGTCTAGAGTTGTCAGTTTAGGATGTCAATGTTTACATTCTCGTTGAAACTTTACAAATTCATAACTTTCAAACTGTGAATCCGTTTTGAGTACCGTTTGAAGCGTTAGAAAGCAAGCGTTACAATATTTTTAATAAAAATCGTTTTGTGGTAGTAGGTGATATTAATTGATGATTAATAGTTTTATTAATTGCATTGAGCCGATTTGATTGGATTATGTTCGGACTTGGATCGATTATTCGGTTTATCTGTAAATTGCGGAATTTTGTGAAATGGACCGAATTTGTATTTTGGCTTGAATATTTATGTTGAGAATAAAATATTGCTATGTCAATTATGTCGTTTTGCGAATGTTCTCTATGGGTAGTCGTATGACATGAATCCTAGTGATTAGTTGATTGATTGCGAAATGTGTGTATTCATATATGTTTGGCAAATGTGAATTAACATGAGATAGTATGGTTACTAGTGTTAATTGGATTTTCTAAATCGTATTTGATTATTTTCCTTTATATATAAATGATATTTATATGTTGTGAATGTTGTGTATAATTTGATATATAATTCATAGAGTTGAATTATTTTTGATATGCATAAGTTAAGATTGATGAGATAATCTTAATTGCATTGTTGGTTGGTAATTGTACATTCATTCATGGCATAGTCGGCTTTATTGTGGAAGCGGTGAAACTGTGGGTTCACATGGTAATAGACGGTGATCCTTGAATGGAAATAGACGTAGAATACGTTGATCCTTAATTGGAAACATACGTGGTGGCTTTGATCTTGTCCGGATCGGAAGTGTGACTTGGATTCTAGATATTGAATCGGAAAGCGGTGAAACTTTGGGTTCACATTGAGGTACCACATGCATAGTGTCACATATCTTGCATTGAGTCACATTAGAGTTATGTGATAATTGAATATGTGAAATTGATGTTGTTGTGATACGTGTATGAGCTTGATAATTGAAATGGGTGATGTTTGGATACATACTTGGTTTAATGTGTGAATATGTGATAATTATAGTTATGTGCATAGTTGGAAAATATCGTATTGAAATTGGAATATCACACTTTTATACTTGTTGAATGCTTAATATATGTGAATATATGGAATAGTATTATTTTACATGATTAGGCAAGGTGTGACAGATTTCCTATAATTGTTAATTTAACCATTATATCTTATTATACTTTCTTCATAATGATTCGTATTCTCACCCTTCTGTTTTAATGTTGCCCTCGTTTGGCGACATGCAGGTTCTGGAGTTAGTAGCTCGCGTGTGATCTTAGCCGGAGTTTCTTCCGAGTTATTTGGAGATTAGGTAGTGAGTCGATGCTCTGGTCATGTAACACTGGGTAGACTAGTTATTTGAACTCGTGTTTCTATTCGGTTATGTATTACGTTTGATTTGAGAACCTGTGACGTTACTACTTGTTGTTTGATAGGCTCTTAAGCCAAATATGCTGAATTATGTTTTAATTTATGTTGATATGATTATTGAGACTTGATCATGGTATGGGACATCGATCATTTTATGAAACACATGAGTATTTAGTAGTTTTCGTTGTGAATGCATATTCTGGATAAAATATGATTAATTGAGAAGTGTTATTTGAAATGACCAGGTGTATCATATATTGTAAGTAAATGCTGTCGGTTTTTAAAGGCTTTTTAGTTTTTGGAAACATCGATGTGACGCCCTTTTGTTGTATGCATGCTTATTCTCTGATTATATGCTTATTTATTTTGGGGTATAAAAGAGGTGTTACATTAGTGGTATCAGAGCATGGTCGACCAGTTGGTCAATAGTCGTTAATGTTTTCTAATCATGTTGTATTTGATTCGTGTATCTGACACGATCAATACTGTTTGTCTGGTTGTTTGGATGTTTAGGACGATGGTTGCAGGAAGGAATGGTGACATTAATGTCGGAGCAGTAACGAGGTGGATTGGTGCCATTGGACAAGCGCTGCACGAGAGTACAGGTAATGGAGGACAGGATGAATTACGTGCTTTTGAAGACTTTCGAAGGTGCAATCCGCCGATCTTTGAAGGAAAGTATGGACCGGAAGAAGCACATGCATGGATGAGAGGAATGGAGAAGATCTTTCAAGTCATGAGTTGTACTGATGTACATAAGGTACGGTTTGGTACTCACATGCTGACAGAAGGAGCTGAGGATTGGTGGAGTAATATTGTGCGGAGATTTGATGAGGAAGGTATTGAAATTACTTGGAATCTTTTCCGTGATGCATTTTTGGAAAACTATTTTCCAGAAGATGTGCGTGGAAAGAAAGAAGTGAGAGTTCTGGAATTGAAGCGAGGAAGAGAACAATTCCGTGGGAAACCGTATGATGACGTGAGGAGACAATCTGGTTTTAGCAAGAAGCTGAGTGGGGGAGGAGATTCTACTTTGATTAAGTGCTACAGGTGTGGCGATATGGGTCACACAACTGTTGATTGTGGAGTTGGTTCGAATAGGATTTGCTACAGTTGTGGTGAGCAAGGACACAATTGTGCCATGTGTGACAAGCCAAAGAAGGAGCGGGCAGAAGGGAAAGTGATTGCATTGTCTGGTGCTGAGACCATTGCTAAGGATGAGCTAATCTGAGGTACGTGCTTTAATATTGATAATGATGAGATGCATTCTTTCATTTCTTTGGATTATGCTACGAGTTTGGATCTTGCTTTATCTGTATACGTAGAAGTATGGTTATTGATACACTTACTATGAGTTTTGTTCTACTTCTTTGTGTGTTGAATTATCCATTGGGCATCTTTGGTAGAGATTTTGGAATTGATTTAGTACAAGTTCTGAAGGGACGATATTGTAGTTTAGTAATGGAGGTTTATGTTTCATTATGATTGTCGACTGTCTATTGACAAGTTGAGGATTTGATCACCCTTAATCTATTGTTGATAGGAGACGAGATCGTATTGGACGAGATAGACTTGTCTTACTAATTTGGTAGTGTGTAAAACGACTAGGACGGAGTTGAAGGGTCAAGTTGAGGAGTTATATGAGAAGAGGTTCAATTGTCTAAGTGTATAGTCATAAAGTCGTGCATGTTTAGTCAGGTAAGAAGAAAATAAGGTTCTATGAGGTAATGTTTTGAGGATGTTTTGATTCTAAGAGTGACAAGGAACATGCTGAACATTAAGGATTGTGTTATCAATGTTGAAAGAGAAGGGGGTTAAATGTGAAGTTTTCTGAATGTGAGCTTTGGTTAAAGGAAGAGGGTTTCTTTAGGTTTGTGATTTTGAGCTGAAGTGTATTGATGTGGAATCGACAAGTGGTGGCTTATGCTTCAAGGTATCTGAGAATTTGCGAGAGGAATTATTTGATGTATGAATGGATGTCATCCGCCGTTGGGTTGTTTTTAAACTTAAGAGGCATTATTGTTTGGATCGAGATTTGAGGTGTGTAGTGACTACAAGAGTTGAATATGAAGTAAACAAGATGAGTAGACTTTTGAAGGATTATGATTTTGGTTGAACTACCATCCTAGAAAAGCGAATGTTGTAGCCGATGCATTGAATAGGAAATCATTGCATAAGTCTATGTTGAGGATTCGAGAATTGGAATTGTTGGAACAATTTAGAGACTTGAGTTTGGTTTATGAAGCGACGTCTTCATGTATTAAGCTTGGTATGTCGAAGCTTACGTGAGACATTCTAGATGAGATTCGAGAGGATCAGAAATTGGATTTACAACTGGTTGACAAGAGGACATTAATTTAATCAAGAAAAAGGTAATAACTTTCGGAAGGACGAGAATAATGTCATGAGGTGTTGTGATTGAGTTGTATTCCTAATGTTTCGGATTTGAGAAAGATAATTTTTAGAAGAAGGACATCGTGATGGTTTGAGTAAGTCATGATGCTACTAAAATGTATCAATATTTGAGGAAAATGTTTAGTGGCAAAGTATGAAGAGGGATATAGAGGAAGTGTGTAATTGAATTGGATTTGTCAGGAACTGTTTCGTTGGTGCAACAGTTATCTATTTTCAAGTTGCTGAGAGCATCGAGTATTTGTGAAGCGATGTGAGTCATTGTGGAAAAGTTGACGAGATGCGCTTATTTTATTCCAGTGAGGATGGATTATTCGATGGAGAGACTTTCTAAGTTGTACATTGAGAGGATTGTATGTTTGCATGGTATTTCGTCGAGCATTGTTGCAGATAGAGATCCAAGATTCACTTCGAGATTTGGGGGAGGTTTGCAAGATGCTTTAGGTACGAAGCTACGTTTTGAGTTCGGTATATCATCCGCGAACTGATGGTCAAACGGAGAGGACTGTTCAGTCATTTGATTATCTTTGAGGTTTGGAGAGAGTGTTATGGTTGGACCCGAGTTAGTTCGATAGTCTACGAATAAGATTAAGACGATTTAAGAAAATATGAAGAAGCTTCGTGGTAAAGAGATCGTTTTGGTCAAATTCGTTTGGGGTGGACCGATTAGTGGTAATGTGACTTAGGAGCTTGAGAGTGAGATGAAGGATTCATATCCGGAGTTGTTCGTTTGAGATAATTTTCGAGGACGAAAATATTGTAAGTGGGGGAGAGTTGTAACAGCCTGAACTTAATTAACTGACTAATTAAATTAAATAAGGATTTATTCACTTAATTTGGACGAAGTTTGATAATTAATTGCATCGTCGGTGTTATTGAGAAACATGTTCGGATTGTTAAGTGAAGTTGGAATTTATTCGGTTAATCGAAGAATTAATAAAGTGGAATATGTAGAGAAATAATATTAGAAATAATATTATTATTGGATTTTTATTTAATTGAGATAAAGTCGGATTTAATTGGATTAATCGGAAAATAATATTAAGGGCAATAATATTATTTGTTGGAGCATAATTATTTATTTGAACTACTCTATTTCATCAATTGGGCCTAATTAGTTAGGAAGTGGAATTATATGAGTTAAGCCCAATATGAATAATATAGTAAGGGTTGAAAGCGTAGAGGTATCATAACTTTGTTCATTTGCAAAAGAAGAGGAGAAAGGAGACTAAGAGAGGAGAAATGAGAAAAAGCTAGGGGAAGAACAACAAGGGAGAAAGCTAGGCTTTGAAGCACATTGAAGAGGTAAGGGGGAGAATCCTTATTATTATGGGTTTGTATGATTAGATTAATGGGTAAATTAACATGATTAGGTTATTGTGTAGAAAATAGAAGATTTAATTTGAGACAAAAATGAAAATTTGCAGCGTTCTAATGCTGTGTCTGTTTTGGTTTCCATGTGCATACTGTAGCGATATCATTTCTTTTCCTTGAAACAGCACTGTAGCGATGCTCCTTCTTCTCATGTAGATACGTGGCTATATATATATATATATATATATATATATATATATATATATATATATATATATATATATATATATATATATATATATATATATATATATATATATTATTCTTTGGAATTGTTTTATTACGGTACAGTAGCAATATCATTTACTCTTTGAAATTGTTGTGAATACTCTGTTTATGAACCTGTACGTTGTAAATTATGGATAGTATATAGTTACAAAATTCTTATCATAGATTAAATAACTATATGTTACTAGCATATCACATTTCATTATAATAATTTATAATAATAAATATTATTAGTATATAAAAGTTTTAGGAATTTTGGGTTAGAGTTAAATATTGAATTATTTGGTCTATTTAAGTTATTTTCAATTCTATTAGAGTTGTCATGTAAGAGTTACTTTCAAATTGTTCAGAGTTAAGCCCGATAAGTCATAAAATTAACATTGAAAATATTTGACTCTTTAGAGTTGTTTTATTATTACTCGAGTCAGACCGTTAGCCAATTAAATTCATAAGAGATATTCTTATATGTCTAGAGTTGTCAGTTTAGGATGTCAATGTTTACATTCTCGTTGAAACTTTACAAATTCATAACTTTCAAACTGTGAATCCGTTTTGAGTACCGTTTGAAGCGTTAGAAAGCAAGCGTTACAATATTTTTAATAAAAATCGTTTTGTGGTAGTAGGTGATATTAATTGATGATTAATAGTTTTATTAATTGCATTGAGCCGATTTGATTGGATTATGTTCGGACTTGGATCGATTATTCGGTTTATCTGTAAATTGCGGAATTTTGTGAAATGGACCGAATTTGTATTTTGGCTTGAATATTTATGTTGAGAATAAAATATTGCTATGTCAATTATGTCGTTTTGCGAATGTTCTCTATGGGTAGTCGTATGACATGAATCCTAGTGATTAGTTGATTGATTGCGAAATGTGTGTATTCATATATGTTTGGCAAATGTGAATTAACATGAGATAGTATGGTTACTAGTGTTAATTGGATTTTCTAAATCGTATTTGATTATTTTCCTTTATATATAAATGATATTTATATGTTGTGAATGTTGTGTATAATTTGATATATAATTCATAGAGTTGAATTATTTTTGATATGCATAAGTTAAGATTGATGAGATAATCTTAATTGCATAGTTGGTTGGTAATTGTACATTCATTCATGGCATAGTCGGCTTTATTGTGGAAGCGGTGAAACTGTGGGTTCACATGGTAATAGACGGTGATCCTTGAATGGAAATAGACGTAGAATACGTTGATCCTTAATTGGAAACATACGTGGTGGCTTTGATCTTGTCCGGATCAGAAGTGTGGCTTGGATTCTAGATATTGAATCGGAAAGCGGTGAAACTTTGGGTTCATATTGAGGTACCACATGCATAGTGTCACATATCTTGCATTGAGTCACATTAGAGTTATGTGATAATTGAATATGTGAAATTGATGTTGTTGTGATACGTGTATGAGCTTGATAATTGAAATGGGTGATGTTTGGATACATACTTGGTTTAATGTGTGAATATGTGATAATTATAGTTATGTGCATAGTTGGAAAATATCGTATTGAAATTGGAATATCACACTTTTATACTTGTTGAATGCTTAATATATGTGAATATATGGAATAGTATTATTTTACATGATTAGGCAAGGTGTGACAGATTTCCTATAATTGTTAATTTAACCATTATATCTTATTATACTTTCTTCATAATGATTCGTATTCTCACCCTTCTGTTTTAATGTTGCCCCCGTTTGGCGACATGCAGGTTCTGGAGTTAGTAGCTCGCGTGTGATCTTAGCCGGAGTTTCTTCCGAGTTATTTGGAGATTAGGTAGTGAGTCGATGCTCTGGTCATGTAACACTGGATAGACTAGTTATTTGAACTCGTGTTTCTATTCGGTTATGTATTACGTTTGATTTGAGAACCTGTGACGTTACTACTTGTTGTTTGATAGGCTGTTAAGCCAAATATGTTGAATTATGTTTTAATTTATGTTGATATGATTATTGAGACTTGATCATGGTATGGAACATGGATCATTTTATGAAACACATGAGTATTTAGTAGTTTTCGCTGTGAATGCATATTCTGGATAAAGTATGATTAATTGAGAAGTGTTATTTGAAATGACCAGGTGTATCATATATTGTAAGTAAATGCTGTCGGTTTTTAAAGGCTTTTTAGTTTTTGGAAACATCGATGTGACGCCCTTTTGTTATATGCATGCTTATTCTCTGATTATATGCTTATTTATTTTGGGGTATAAAAGGGGTGTTACAGATGCAGGTGAAAGCATTAGCCAATCACCATAAAGCAGAGAACGCAATAATGGCGTCTTCTCCACTGTTCGATCACCAAAAAAAACCATTTTTGTGCCTTGATCGTGCGTTTAATCCCTAAAACATTACCTACATTGTCTATAAACACTATTTTGAAATCTATCCAATCAATTATACACCTGAATATCAAATTCTAATTCGATTTCACAACTACTATAAAATAACTCGAAATATCAAAAACTTACCGATTAAATTGATGTTTGAACTTAATGGAATGTGTAGGTTGTTGATGTTAACAATGCCGGCCGAACTCGAGAGAAAAAAATGCAATGGAGGGAGTTGTTTGATTTTTGGGTTGGGAGGGTTTTTGAGAGAGAGAGCAAATGAAAACTGAAGAATGGGGAGGGGAGGGTCTGGCGCGAACTATAGCATCAAACTCTTCCGTAGACGAATCTACGGAATTTTTTCGTAGATGCATCTACGGAACAAAGTAAACTTAAACAAAAAAAATGGTGCTTCCGAAAATCCACCTACGGAAGCACGAAGACAAAATTGTCATTTCGGTGGTGCGCCTAAATGTTATAGGGTAGAGTCAGAAATTTTCTAATTGAAAATAAAAATAGAACAACTACATATATCCCCGTACACTACGGTCTTAATATTTTTTCTTCCATAAACACGTCTCTTTTCATTTAAATTCTCACAAACTTTTAAAAATTCTGCACAAAATATTTTTTGCAAATCAAAATTTTGTGATATTAATGAATTCAATTACAATCTGTGTTGAGTGTTAAGGGTAAAGAAAATGAAATTTGTAAGTTTAATTATGTAACATTGTCCATGCCATGATGAGATTATGAAGAAATTGAATGAAGACAATGGTATTGGTAGCAATTATTTTGTTTTTAATTTGCTTAGTTTAAATTGAATCAACTTTTTTAAATTGAAGAGCAATATTATTTCAAAAGTAAAATTATATCAAACTACAATTTAGAGTTAATTTTTTTGTATATGAATATTAAATTCTCAATGCCACTTGAAGGAGAAGATATGTATCATCCTTACACACTAACAAAATTAAAAAGATAAAAAAACATCATTTCTGTCATAATTAACTAATTGAATTTTTATCTACTTTCCTAAGCCAAAAACTTAATGCTATGTTGTAACCTCCATTCTAAATAGTGGGTGAAAGGAAAAATTGAAAAAATAGTTAATGTTTTTATTTTATTTGCTTAATATTGGCGAAATACATATTGCAATGTTAAAGTTAGATATTTTTAATAAGTTGATCCTATCATTTTTTTCAAACAATTTAATTATTTTACTCTATAAATCTCTATATAAATGAATTTTTAAAAAATATTTGAAAAGCTAACATGTTTCTTATATATATGATATGGCTTTTAACTCCCCATTGTGGTCAAACATTAAGCATTTTAAGTGATCACCTATAAATTTTTAAACTGCTTTTAAATTATCAAGACACTTCAGTTTTCGCAAAAGGTAGGTTAAAAATATTGTTCTAGTCATATAATATAAATAACATATACATGAACTTTTTTTTTTACCACTATTTATTTAAAATGTTAAAAATATACACTTTTACAAACTAAAAAGTGTTTGTTGCAGGATAAAATGTTATTTTGATCTTTAAGTAAGATGCTAATTGTTGTAATTAGATAGAGTATCCCTTATACTTAATCAATAAATTTGTTTATAAAAAAACTAAAAAAATTAATTTGTTACTTCTACCTTTAAAAGACCACATGATGCATTTGGCCTTTAATTTCAAAGACGTAAATGTTGAAAATTATAATTTATCAAAAAATAATAAATGTTATACAATTATTTAAAATAAAACTCAATTATTTAACATATAACAGATAATTAATACATAACTGTAAGAGTAGAGTTGGAATTTAAAATCACTTTGTATTTATAACAATGTAATAACCACTCACATGACAAGTATAGCTCTAAAAGTCATCTTCAGTACATGAAGAATATATTATCGTGACTTTTTTGATAAAAAAATTGATTATCATGATATATATCGATCAAAGTAGTTGAAAAATATTTATTAAAATTGCATGAAAAATAAGGATTTATTTGAATGAGTTTTTATTTTTAGTTTTTAAAAATTATTTTGTAAATGAATATTAAAAAAGAGTTTTAAAAAAAAATACAAAAAAAAATTGATAATTCTATTGTCATTATTGAAAAGTGTACCGTTTTTTTTTTTTTACCTTTCTAATTTTTAAAACAAAAACCCAAAAATCAAAACCTCTAAAATCTATTTTAATCTTTTAGTTTTTAAACTTTCAAATAGATAATACTTTTCAAAAATAGTTTTGTAAAATTAGACTAACAAATAAATTTTATTATTTTCAAATTTTAAAAACTAAAAAACTGTTTTACAAAATTAAATCAAACATACCCTAAATTAAATGAAAAATAATATAAACACACAATCACAATAATTTTATCTCATGCTCAAAATATATTTTTAAAATTAAATTAAAAAATTAATAAGAGATTAAACTCTAATTTTGCTTTCTCCTCGGTTTTTTTGTTTTTTCACATTTCTCTCTTTTAATTTTTGTGAAGTATTGGAGGACACTTTTCAACTCTTTCAACTTAAAACCCCGCTAAATAAACCCTTATCTGATCTCGTTCTTGTTTTATTACTCAATTATATAACAAATTGACTCAAATTACACAACATTTCTTTGAAATAAAGGTCATGAGACTCTACATCTATTTTCATTAGTTTATTTCCTATTTTTCAAACTGAATTATGTGATTATTGTATTAGCCATTTTTATCATGCCCATTATACATTTTTAGATAGGGAGGACCTCTTTCTTATTTGCAACTTTATATTGCTGAGTTAGTTGTCGAGTCTCTTGATTTTTCTAAAACTTCACTACAAATATTAAAAAAAATTGTTAACGAGATGACATGTTAAAATGAGTTTGATGTGAAGCAGCCAAATTAAGTTTTGTTATTTTCATTACAAATGCATATCATGAAACAAATAGAAGAAAATAACATTTGTAAAAAGGTTGGTGCATATAAATACTATATTTAGACTATGGTTATATTTTGTACTTTTGTAATCTTTAGATAACATAATAATGAATGTGAAAGTCTCTCACTTTTGTGTATTTTCATCTATTGATGAATTTTTCCTAGGTGTAATTTATGATTGAGCTTGTTTGGTATAATTTTTGTACTTAAGATTTGTTTCGCTTACATGTTATCATTGTAGGATTCTGGTAAATATTACTTTGTTTGTATATTTTTTTGTTGAACTATACATTTGTTTTTGTTTTTCGAACTTGTTGATTCACAATTATGTTATGATCCAAATATAAGCAAAACCCAATCATCAAAGTTTAATAAACAATTGGTTAGAGAATAGGGACATGTGTCACTTGATCCAACAATTAAGGGATAATTCTAAAAAGAAAATATCCTCTTACTCCTCAATAAAAGGAAGAAAAAATTAGCAAGAAAGGGGACTAGAAAAATGATTGGAATCACTCTCTTGTCTCTATGAGCTTATGCTCTTCTGGTTGCTATTAGTATTGTAATTAGGCTATAGCATTGTTATCTTTCTTTATCTTTCCTTTATCATCCTAACAATTATCTTCATTGTACTGTTCTTCTAAAGTTTATTGAATATAACTTGAGTATTTTATTTCTTCATCTGTGTTGGATTACTAAGTTGTTACATTGGTGCTCTCATTGTCACTATGGCACGGGCTACATCAATAGGATCTCATTGGAAAAAATATAAGCCGAGTATAATGCTGAATGGGCGAAATTGGCGTATCTGGACGGTCCGTGATTTACCGCATGGAACCGAATTGAAGCCAAATTTGACCTGCGACGCAAATACTTCTCTGAAAGATCTTCCTGTGGTGTTCAGAACTCAATTGAAAAAGCTCCGAAACAGTCATGTTCATCTCACTTCATATCTTCAATGGCTGAACTGAATCGAGAACACAATTCACGTATGGCTGAAACTGCACGCGAAATCCCAGAGTCGTGTGCAAGAATTCTTAAGTTGTTGCAAGAGGATATGGAAGCTACCAAATCAACGAGAGATGAGGTTCCGACTTCAGATGGAATTCTTCTGGCAGTGGAAGGAATTGATGAACATTCAGTCACCGATGAATCTGTCCAGGTGAAGAATTTAATCATGACATCAGTTTCTCCTTCAATTGATTTCAACGGTGGAATAGTATTCTACAGAGGAAACAACACAAAAGTTAAGAAAGACGCCGAAATCATGTGTTATTAGCAAACTCGATGTCAAAATTACTTTTAGAGACTCGATCATTTTTGAGCATCTGGTCGTCGATTCCGATGTTGAACGTGATTGTTATAGCACAAAGGTGACACTGCTCGATATGGATAGAAAGCAAAACAACTCTCTAGCTGTAACTAACCAAGGGGTTTTAAATCCTTCTAATCATCTATCAAATCCACCGGACTTAGTATCCATTTCGCCGCCACCGCTCGCCCCACCATGGCCACATCGCTCAGTTTACCCAATACCACTTAAATCCCCACCTTCATCCAAGGTAAACAACCTTCCCCACTATTTCCAATTTGAATAGAAGAATTCATTTAGAACTCAATCTCACATTACACCCATTATTGGTAGTCGTATTCCTGGTGTGTATGTGCTAAGATGTTCATCATATGCCTATACCAACATTGTGTCCTCATGTGAAACCCACAATCTGTTTTTTAAAATGCCCCTTACAATTGATTTCTCTTGTGACACATTTACAAGTCTGCTAAGCATGATGAAAATTCCTACTTTTTTTGGGCAAGTTGATAGAGACACCTCTGACTATACTGCAAGTTCTATTCCATCTCATAATTCTCACAATTGTAGTAATTGTTTTCCATCTACTGGACTTGTGTTTGAGTTTGGTTTAATTGTCAATGTTGGATCATCCTCATTTCGATATAATTTATATGTTAACTATGGATGCAATTCTCATGGTATGACTCCCAAACTTAATGTGAATTGTTATGATTTTGTGAGTCTTTTCTATTGCTGCTACATTGAGCTCCAACTACTATTACCCTTAGCTCCTGGCTAAACCAAACTTTATGTGAGGGCAAATGTGTATTTTCATGATGTCAAAATATTGTGAACTTAACACAAATTGATGTGGAAACAAATGAATCAAGTGGATGCATTAAGGAAAAGTGATTTTGGCAAATTCCAGTCAACAGGTCGACGCACATATGCCATAGGTCGACCTATTCGGTGGACTTAACAAAAATGCTGTGTAGGAGCAGAATGCGTCGACGCATTGCTAGCTCAGGTCGACGCATGGAATTTTGGGGAAACCTCAGGTATGCGCATGCCGACCCTTCAGGTCGACGCATGTGTCATGCTTGCTTCAAAAACATGTGCAGAATTTCAATAGGTCGACCTACACAGAGGGACAGGTCGACCTATCGCTATTTTTACTGATTTTTTGCTGTGTTTAATTGGCTAATGAAAAGGGTGTGGTATATATATCAAATTGATCATTCTCAAGCAAATCAACAAGAAATGTGAAAGATATACTCAAGCTTCTTCTCATCTTCAACCTTTTGCTTATTGATCGAAAATCACACATAATCATCTTTTTCGATCGGAGTAAGGAACGTGCGTTGATAAGGTTCGACGGTAGACATTTGTCTTGTTCGAGTGAAGATTGTTGAGGGTGTTTCTTGTATAAAACCTTAGGGTTTTTCCTTCTACATCAAGGGTTTGATTCGAAGATTTTTGACGATCGCTTCGCTTTGGGAATCAATTCAGCCGAGCATAAGGAATTGAGGGATTGTAGATTAGCTCATCAAATTTGCTACAACCGGAGGATTGAAAAGGAAGGATCGGGGTCTTGATCGGTGAAGATCATTGACATTGACTTGGTTCTACTTGAATCAAGGGGAGGAAAGAATTGTATTCAATTTTACTGCATGTGTGTAGTTGGTGATTGGTAAACTCTTTCCTTGTTAAACATTTTGCAATCAAATAAAACTTTCCTAATTTCATTTGAAATTAGGGGCAGACATACTCCTGCGAGGACGATAGAGGAACTGCCTTAACAAATCTCGTGTTCTTTGTCGTTCTTAGTTTTATCTTTTCAATATTCGTTTTGTTAAATATCCATTGTTGAGCAAAAATTGAAGTTTGGTGAAATTCGCTCACCAAGTGTTCGATAAAATTACTCATTCAATTTTTGGTCAATTTTGATAAAACGGTTCATTGCGAATAAGAGTCTATTAAGTGTGTATTCAAGTTAATTGATAAATTCGTTAAAACGTAATTCATATTTCGCCGTTTTTTCATCCAATTTGGTTATTGCACATATCCGGTCCATGATAACTCGATCGTTCAAATACGATAAAGTTAATCCCGGGGAGTCACGTTTCAAAAGCTAAATTTTTCTTAAGTCGGAAAAAGGTGGTCTATTCACCCCCCTCTAGACCATCCCTATCGTCTAACACTTAAGGGTTGTAATATTTTGTCATTTCTAGTTGTTGAAATAATTTGTCAAATTAAACTACCTGAACTACAAAGCTTCCATCATTTTGCTATGTTAAATGTGGTTGTTGTGTATGACTTCACTCTTAATGGAGTTTTTTATGGTAAGGTCATGCCACTACAAAGTTTTGATGATTCTAGTGGTAATTACAATGCACATTCAAGATTTAAGAACATGGACTTGAGAATCTTAGTGGAATGCAAGGAATTAATTTTTGCCTATTTCATTGGCTCTAAGTTGGAACTCTATGGTGTTTTTCTTGGCTTGGATAAGCTTGTTGATAACGGTAATTCCAATATCTCCTTATGTTTAGTTGATCCCTATGGAAATATTGTTCCACCATATGTATATATAAGTGTCCTTGATTGTTATGGTGTTGCTCTGATAGAAATGTGGATGGTTAAGCAGACCATGGAGAGATTTGTAAGCCTCACTGTCGGTTGCTGCAAATCAATTATGCAGTATAAACAAGTGTTTGTCTCCGCTTTTGTGTTACCTTATGTTTTAACATGGGATTGTGTGTTTAGAACCCAACAAATGGAGTTGAATGAAAAATTAGTGCATGGTGCTTCCACACACATGGCTTTAATTGTTGATGTTATGAGAAAATTAGAATATTTGGTGTCTAACACTTACTTGGTTACTTGTGTTTTATTTGATGGATTAGAGGGTGGTAGTTGTTGGATGTTAATTTTATTGGGACTGGAAGATATTCATCTACAACCACAAAAATTTACCCATGAACCATATCATGTTCACTCTTTGAACTACATGCTTGATCTTTCCCATGATGGTGCTAGGAGAGTTTGGGGATTAATTTCTTTTTCTGCTATAAATTATGTAGTTGCATGGTGCCACTGAAGATTTACTTTTAGCTATAACACTGAGTTTTATACTACAGCTTGTTTTGGAGGCCTCTTGTTTTGTTAACTTCAACCTTTAGGACAAGGTTGATTTTAATGGGGGAGTAATGTTATGATCCAAATATAAGCAAAGCCCAATTATCAAAGTTTAATAAACAATTGGTTAGAGAAAAGAGATATTTGTCACTTGATCCAACAATTAAGGGATAATTCTAACAAGAAAATATCCTCTTAATCCTCTATAAAAGGAAGAAAGGATTAGCAAGCAAGGGGTCTAGAAAAATGATTTGAATCACTCTCTTCTCTCTATGAGCTTATGCTCTTCTTGTTGCTATTATCTTGTACTTAGGCTGCAGAAAATTAATAGATCATATTTTATTATTATTTAACCATAATTTTTAGCCCCTTTTTAGTTAACAAATTAGTAGTGAAAATTTTTGGACCCTTTGCCGTAACTTTCCTTACACTTTTAGATCAAAAAGATATTTGAAATTAAAAATTTTTTTAAAGAATTTTTGCTAATATTTTTGCAATAATGTTTTTTTTAAATGAGAAAAAATATGCTTAGATGTGTTGATTATATTATCAAATAAAAAAATATATATAATTTAATGATTTTACATCCTAAAAAATCTAAAATTAAAATATATTAATCTAAAATAAAAAAAAATTTATTATTTAAAAATAATTAAATTAAAATTTCGCCTCACGCTTTAAGGTGTGTTGGACCGGCCCTATACAGTTTAACTTATTTAACTAAATAGACTTATAATTTTTTTTTTTACATTTTCTACTAAAAAATCTGACATAACCAATAGCCTATCCTATCCTATTAGTTGATATGTCCTATTTCCACTCGTAATCACATTTAATCTTATTAAAGAAAGACAAAACAGAAACTTATTGAAAATTATAGAAAATAATATTTTGGTCATTAATGCTCTTAACTACAACAAACTCGACCACCTTCCTTACATGAGGCTACATGGAGACTAGAGAAATAAAAATCAATTTTAAGTATTGAAAAAGATCTGTGGAGAATGACTTAACATGACAATAATCTAAAAACACAAGATAATCATCTCTAATGATAAGATTTATCCAAGCCTACCCAAACAAGTTCATATCACGTTTCTTTTTGTTAGGTTTGAATAAGAATTCACATGGCCCTAGTACAACACCATAATTGCATGCCCCATTTGTTCCTACTTGTATTGTTAACATGGTTAATTTCAACACTCTATTGAAGTCTTGTTTGCAAAGGACATGACAAATGTTATCTCTTACGTACAAACCATTAAAACTAGTTAAAATTTGAATGTGTAACAAAGACAAAACACAAACCACGAAACACTCGGAGATTTGAAAGTTAACGTGAATTTATAAACAGTAAAAAGCATAAGTTAAGTAGTATAAAAACAAGGGATGGAATTGTTTGCATCAAAGGTTGCAAACACTTCATAATCACTAATTGCAGTCAAATGGTAATGGGCAAAGTAAACAGATACATAGTTTTTGATCGTGCCCAAAAAAGTAATGAACGCATCATTACATTATTCAAACGAGTTGATAAGCATGTGTGTCACAACTGAAATCAAGAATCAGAGTATTTTGTAAGTACATCCCATTGGTAAAGGAATGTGCAAGACGAAGGTGAAATGATGAAAGCACCATGATAGAGGGGGTATAATAATAGAATATATAATATTAGTTATTAGTATTGTTAGTGGGCTCTTGTTGTATTTGGGCTTTTAATTCAATGTTATTCATTATGAGCAATATATATGTAGTGTCTTTGACACAATTAAGGACATCAAAAAAAGAAATCAAAGTTATTTTTATCTCTATTGTCTTAGCTTAATTTTAATGTCTTTATCTTTTATTGTTGAAACCCTAATTCTATAATCTTGGTAGGAATTTCTTCTTATCAATTGGTGCTTTCATTCTTGCACTCAATCTCTCCCATGAAGTATTCCAACTCCACACCCTCATTTCATCAATGGAGCATTCCTCCAACCTATCCCACAAACCCCCCATTTTACATCTCCTACCACATCTTCATTTCCATCTTTCGCATGGGAAATTTTTACACCTTATTACACTCATGTTGGATCATCATCACCAAGTTTGTATTTGAATCATGGGTATTCACCACATACACCTAATTCTAACTCATATTCATCATCTCATTATTCATATTACTATAGTAATCATTATCAACAACTCCAACCAACAAATACCTTTTTCACAATTGGTCATAAATATCAAATCCATTCTAAAAATAGAAGAGATTTTGAGAAGTTTCTGCAGGTTTCTCATATATGTTTTACACTACAACGAGGAAGGGCTTTTAAAGCGCTTTTTATAGCCTTTAAAAGCGCTTAAAAGCGCTGTGAAAGGTGGCGCTGGCGTAGCTAACAAAAGCGCTTCTGAAAGCGCTCTGGTAGGCCCCCCCTATAAGAGCGCTTTTCTGGAAAAAGCGCTATTGTAGGCCCCCCTTTAAGAGCGCTTTTCTGGAAAAAGCGCTCTGGTAGGCCCCCCTTTAAGTGCGCTTTTTCCAGAAAAGCGCTGTGATAGGCCCCCTTGTGAGAGTAAAAAATAAAAAAAAAACGCAACATACTAAAGCGCTTTTGGAAAAGCGCTCTTATAGGGTGGGCTTTAAGAGCGCTTTTTCCAGAAAAAACGCTCTGATAGCCCCCCCTATAAGAGCGCTTTTCCAAAAGCGCTTTAGTATGTTGCTTTTTTTTTATTTTTTTTGCTTTTTTATTAATCTTTGGCAGCGCTTTTACAAAGAAGCGCTTTAGTAGGTGGGCCTTTAAGAGCGCTTTTCAAAAGCGCTTTAGTTGCTAAATGAGGTATTTTAATGTGCAGCCTGTAATTTAATCCTCCCAGTCGACCTATAATATTTTCGACCTGTAATATGTTTTCAACCTGTAATATTTTCGACCTGTAATTTATTTTCGACGATATTATTTCAGCCATCAGTAAGACAATATATATATACTAATATAATACCATTATAATATCCAAAATTATATATATACATCATTACAACATCAATAATATTATAGTTCAAATCGACACAAATCCTACATGAAAAAGCGCTTAATATAAAAATGACACAAATCTTCTTTGATTTCTTCCAACTTAAGCTTCGGGTACGCAGTAGCACGGAATTCGTCAAGGTACTACAAAACAAAAACATAATATGAATGATATATTTAGTTAAATGTAATAAATTATATGAAATTATCTTAAGTTATAAATTCATACCGTGAGCGGAATCTCTAATTGATTCGCCTGAAGGATTTCTTTCATATACCTCAAAACAAAGTATCCGCAATCGTAACTGTTTCGCTGTTGCGGACACTACATAGAAAAACAAATAAGATTCTATAGTTGTCTTGTTTTATCAAGTAGCATAAGTATATTATAAGCAACATTGTGAAAAATAATGTACCTGCACTTGGATCCAAGTAATATTGTTAGATTTAGTTCGGGATACCTGTGCGTCCCGTTGACTTCGGAACACTTGTATTGATCTAATTAACAAATATATAAAAGCATATGTTTAGATCAATCCCACAAATAAGTAAATATATAAATATACACGAATATATATTTAGAACGATCCCACTTACAAATCAACGATTTCCTTCATGGCCGGATAATTGGTCCATTCACCATTTACCGAATTCAGATAATACACGACTTCCCTTATAGGGTTGATAGCAAGCAGCAACCAGTGTGCTCTATAAATTAAAACAATAGGTTATATGAAAATTTTGCTATACACAAAAGAAACAGAGATTAGATGAACAAAGAATGAGAAACTAACCCTACTGGTCGGGTATTATACGCCCAAAGATGCAGACTTTCTGTATTGCCAGTGGACATGAAACTATCTACTAAGCGATGTCTAACTGATTCCGGTTCCGAAGCAATTGCCATTCTGCTGCAGTGGGCGGAAGACACGAAACGGAATCTGTTAGACAACGGAGTCCCGCGCAACACTCTGTCATACAACAACCTTAAATAAAAACATAATAAACATTAGATTATTTTCATTGAAATGTGTAAATAAATTATATTGTGGGACTAATTAAATAATATATCGGATGAGTGAATATTACCGGATGTATGAGTGCATGTTAGTGACGCCTAGTTGATCATGCTTAAAAATCTCCTCCAAGTCATCAATTGTAATAAGTGACTTGAATTCAATACCGAAGACACTTTCATCCATAACGATTTCACGTAAAGCACCATCCTTCAAATCGGACATATCAACCATTGTTGCGAGCGTCGACCGGTACCGAGGCACAAAAGCACCGCCTTTTTTTCCCGCTGGCTTCGGAGGACCAGTGGGTGGTACGGTACGAACTTGCTGCGTCACTTGTTGTGACTCCCGAGCGGATGCCTAAAAATCATATAAGTTAGGTAAAATATAAAATCATGCAGATTTAGATTCAGATTAATTATTAACACTTTAAATGTACCTCTTTTAGTGATGCAACGGACTCCTCCTCCTGTAAAATCCCTTTACCCTTAACTGTGGGTTTTATAGGAGCAGTCTAAAATTAAAATGTAAAAAATAATTAATAAACGGTTTAGAATTGACATTCGAAAACTAAATGATTCATAATCGTTTTCAATATACCTCATCACTAATGGTAATGAGCTCCGAGGGCCATGCAACAAATGATCCTATTGCATCTCGCAGCAATGTCGTCTCTAAGACCATGTCAGGTACCGGTAGCATCGCATCATGATCTACTACAACATCCACCGATACTTTCAGGTGTCCATCCGGGAGCGGTCTATGGTGAAGTAAATCTCCCAAAGTGTTGTGCACTTTTCCCTTGCCAACTAGTCGATAATTCGGTTCCGATAAGTATAGTTGGCAAGATGAAATGCCCTAAACCAATAGTAAATATAAAGTCATTATCATTAATAAAATAGAACAATTTAAAAGGAAAAAAAATTATAATTACCTCGGGAAATTTCCTTTGATAGTTGATACTAGCCTTATCACTAGTTTCTTTCACCGATGAAGTGTTGCACTTTTCTCTCATATACGCTTCTTTATCTCTTTGCAATTCAGAGACTTGTGCTTGCAATTCCGCCAACTTTTGCAACACTTCTTCATTTGAAGGATTTCTTCTCCTAGGACTCTTGTAAAAAGAGGTTGGAGTCACACCATGACCCTTACCCCTCACCCGACCGGGATACTCAGGAGCATCTAGTGCTCTACTAAGTACGCTCCCCTCACCGGTGGATGCCGATTGCGACAAGGTCTCCTGTAATTCATTTACATTAAAAAATCATTTATATATTAAAAAACATTTGATTTAATTAAAGACACAGTATTATACTTACACATTCAGTAAAAACTCTCTGAACTTCGGGATCGACAGCATGATCCTTGCCCACACGAGCTTCCCTCCACAACACATGTTCAGGAAGTGAGGTTTCCTCACTTTTAGTCTCCTCTAACTATGCATTGACACAAATGATAAAATCGTCAAATAAAACACATTTAGACAATTAATTAAAACGCATTTCTATTTACTTACAATTTTATCCTCCAAGCGTGCATATCCCAAACGCCCTTTTTTGTATGGATATGCGGGTTTGGATGCTCTCGCATTATTCTTGGCACTCCTTTTCCGAAAATCTTCATCTCTTTGCTTTACAAACTCAGCCCAATCTTCTTCACCAATGAAGATCTCATACTTTTTTGGCCGTCCCGGTGCCTCTTCAAGAAAGTTTCCATCTTTATCCTTAAGATAAGTGTTTGTCAAAAAAGCTTTCCACCCTCTATATCTTTTGCCGGCCAAACCAAGTATGTAGCGTCTACGATCATCTGGTATCTCAAAAGTCCTCTGCAAAAAAACATACTCATAGTGTGTTAGTATAAGTAATTTAAACAATTTATCGTCAAGATAATAACAACAATTAACCATATATGATATATACCTGAAGCTCGTCCCAAATCGCTTTTTTTTTCGCATCCAAGTCTTCGCTTTTCAGATTCCATTTAGCTACGGAGACCGGAATATGCATACGAACAAGTGTACCAATATAACTTGTCAACTTTGCAGAATTAGGACCAATTGCTTGTTTATCAGAATTCCATTCCAATCGGTATACTAATCCTTGGTCTCTATGTCGAACGATTCCCTTCATGATAGTGATGCCTCGTGCAACTTCTTTTGCTTCAGTATCAGGTGGAGCATTTGTATCCGTGGCATCTCTTTCTTGAGCATCTCTTTCTTGTGAGTTTTCAGGTGGAGCATCTCTATCCGGAGCCATTTAACCTGTATCAAACAAACTAAAGCACATTAGTACACTATTAATAAGCTAACAATCTATACAAGTAAAATGGAAGTCAAACCATGCATGTACAAGTAAATCGGAAACGAAATCGGTACAAATCAAAATAAGCGTCAAAAAATAAAGTTGTCGGAATTGAACGAAATTTACATGGCTATGGTAAAACGTCCCCACGGACTCAAAAATAAAGTCGGTTTTCCGAAATTCAGACCCTAAGCCCGACTTTTGATTACGGGCAGAAGCAAAACCGATAAAAAAACAGTCCCGAAATGTAAAGATAAGTGCATGAGCAGCTCCAGAATCGTCAAAATAGTATAGTTACATGTAAAGAAGTCAACAAACGGATACATGGTTCAAAAGTTATGTACAAAACGAGAATATGCACCAAAATTGAATAAGTACTATACTATTGATTAAAACAATCGGTACAAATTGAATAAAACAAATTAGTCGGAATATGTATACTATTACCTTTATCACTAACGTCTCTTTCTTTTCTTGGTAGGATTGTGTTCTACGCGTCTCTTAACAACGCGGACGGTTGGATTGATCCAAATACCCTCATTATGATCATTTCTAGTACAAGATTCATTCTCATTTTGATCGTTTCTTGTACAAGATTCAATGCCAACACCAATATCACATTGATCTTCAATCTTTTCATCAACTATTTTGTTAGATAAAAGCACTATAGACCATTTCGTACTTGTCGGATCATTGACATAGAACACTTGTTTAGCTTGAGAGGCTAGAATGAAAGGCTCATCTTTGTACCCTACCCTATTGAGATCCACTTGCAAAAATCCTGACTTATCCATTCGTATGCCACTATTATTTTCAACCCACTTGCAACCAAATACAGGAATCTGAAACTTCGCGTAATCAAACACCAAAATGCGCTCGATAACCCCAACATATGACAATTTTGCAAATTTCGGATTTAAGTCATTCGCACTTGATATGTGCATTGCTTCAGCTACCAAGGTAACACCACTATTTTGCATAATACTTTTATCATCCTGTTCTTTGGTATAAAATGTGTATCCATTAATAGCGTATGCGCTATAAGAAAGCACAATTACAGTTGGACCATAGGCTAAACATCTCAACCTTTCTGTTACTGAAGCAGGATCTGAACGATACTTTGAATAAATATGATCCCTAAACCACGGTATGAAACTTCGATTGTGCTCTCGTACTATCCAGTTCTCATTTCTATTTGGATTTAAATCTCGGAGAACAACCTTGTGCATTTCAACATACGGCTCAACCTCAATCTCATTGTGCAGAACATACAAGTGCGCTTGATCCCGTTCGACCATTGATACTGTCACAACTTTATTTCCAATTAGCCTTTTTCCTTCTTTTTTTTCGACAATATGAGATTTGGGGAGTCCAATTGATTGAACATTTGACAGATATTCAGTACAAAACTCAACCGCTTCTTCAACAACGTATCGTTCGGCAATACAACCCTCCGGTCGACTTCTGTTTTTCACGTACCCTTTTAATATTTTCATATAACGTTCAGCAGGGTACATCCATCTCATATAAGCTGGTCCGCACAGTTGTGTCTCTTTCACAAGATGAACGACTAGATGAACCATTATGTCAAAAAACGAGGGAGGAAAATACATTTCAAGTTCACATAAAGTAACAACTATCTCTTTTTGCAATGTTGGTAAGATCGCGGGATGGACCACCTTACTGCAAATTGACCTGAAGAAGAAACACAGCTTAGTTATTGCGCTTCTTACTTTTTCTGGCAGAATAGAACGTATACCTATTGGTAAAAAATGTTCCATTATAACATGACAATCATGCGTCTTCAAACTCTTTAACTTGAGGTCTTTCATGGACACAAGTCTTCTAATATCTGAAGAGTAGCCTTCTGGAACTTTAACTTCACTGAGGAACTTACACAATGTTTTCTTCTCCTTTCTAGATAGAGTGTAAACAGCAGGTGGCAGATATGTTCGTCTTCCTTTCGTCACGGGTCCCAATTCAGTTCTCATCCCCATGTTTACCATGTCCTTCCTTATGTTAAGGCCATCCTTAGACTTTCCTTGTATATTGAGTAACGTACCTATGACGCTGTCAAATACATTTTTTTCAATATGCATAACATCCAGGAAATGTCTTACGTACAACGACTTCCAATATGGAAGTTCAAAAAAAATGGACTTCTTCTTCCACCCACCCTTGACAAGTGAATGTGCAAAAGGCTTGCCAAACTGAGTGCTCACATCTTTCACCTTTTCAAAAATTTGATCACCTGACAAAAAAGGCGGGGCTGTACCATGTTCGGCCTTTCCGTTGAATGCTTTTCTCCACCCACGGTAGTGATGATTAGGATTTAAGAATCTACGATGGCCGAGAAAGACATTCTTCTGACAAAGCTCCAATCGTGTCGTATCGGTTTCGTCTTCACAAACAGGACACGCCTTTTGACCTTTATTGCTGTACCCGGATAGATTTCCGTATGCTGGAAAATCATTAATTGTTCCAAACAACATCGCCCTCAAGTTGAAACTTTACTTCCTATACCCATCGTAAACCTCCACACCATTGTCCCACAAAAACTTTAAATCTTCGATTAACGGTGCCAAGTATACGTCTATGTCATTCCCTGGTTGTTTAGGCCCAGAAATTAGCATAGATAACATCATGTACTTACGCTTCATACATAGCCACGGAGGTAGGTTATAGATCATAAGAATCACAGGCCATGTGCTATGCGAGATGCTTTGAATACCATGCGGGTTCATTCCATCAGTAGACAATGACAACCGAAGGTTTCTTGCTTCTTTTCCAAATTCAGGATAATCAGTATCAACTTTCATCCATTGTGGTGAGTCTGCCGGATGTCGCAACTTTCCATCAATAATTCTTTCATCTGCATGCCAAGTCAAGTGTCTTGAATCGGTCTCACTACGATACATGCGTCTAAATCTCGGAATTATAGGAAAATACCATAAGACTTTAGCAGGAGACAACTTTTTCTTATATCGAGGGGCACCACATTTAGGACACTCATTCAACGCTGCATACTCGTTTCGAAACAAAACGCAATCGTTTGGACATGCATGTATCTTATCATAGCTCATGCCAATAGAGGACAACATCTTTTTGGCTTCATACGTTCGATTGGGAAGAACATTATCCTCTGGTAGCATATCTTTCATAAGGGCTAATAACTCTGTGAAACTTTTATCCGACCATCCGTTGTCCGCCTTTAAGTTGTACAACTTTAACACCGCAGACAATCTTGTGAATTTTGAACAACCATCATACAACGGTTTCTCTGCATCGCTTACCAACCTCTCAAACATTTTGGGACAATCCGCAAGATCTTCTTCAAGCGCTTCTGCAATCTCTTCGACTCGATCGCAATCGTATGTGTCTGTGCAATCGTCGTTTGAAGCATACTTCCTATTACACCTCGACTCAGCATTCCCGTTACTTTTCTCACCATGCATTGTCCAACATGTATAACTTCTATCAATTCCAAACCGTAGTAAATGAGATCCCAACTGATTCCCGTCAACCTTACCCCCATAACAGCAACCCAAGCAAGGACACGGCATTCGAAGCGGGTCTTTGGAGTGCGCAACCGCAAACTCAACAAATTCCCATACCCCTTTCTCGTACTCTTTCGACAATCGGTTTGAATTCATCCATGTCTTATCCATGTCTTAATTAAGCTAAACAAGTGCTTCTTCGTTTCTATAAGGAATTCTGTCAAGATAATAAATAGCTATCATCATAATAGAATACCTAATCAGAATACCTAATCAGAATACCCGATTTCTTAAAGAAGACATTACCTTATTTCAAGGTAATATAAGTCCACAAACCAAAAAACTGGTTGAGAGACACTAAATTGATATTAAATAGAACCATAAACAATAAACTATAAGCAGAATATAACAAACTATAAGCAAGAAGAAAGGGATAGTAACCTGAGTTATAGACTTGATGTGGGAGATGGGTAGGTTTGAATCGGCGTTGTACAAGTAGAAACCAGAGACTTCAAAGTAACTGTAAAATTAAACACACACACGATGCAGTTAAATACACCACTACTAACACAATATCAAAAAAAACCCCAATATAGAACTCCATTATTTAAAATGATATGAAATCAATTATCAATTAGCTATAGTAACTACAAACACTCGAATTTACAAAAATTATTTAAATATGTTTAGCTATTTATTAATTTAACTTAAAACAAAAATTAAATAAAAAAAGTACTTAATAAGTTCTTGCATGTATCATAAAAAATAAAAGAGACAAACATGAAAATGCATACCATATATTTTACTATACAAATAATTAAAATTAAAATTAAATAAAAATGTGTTTTGGAATATCATTCATTTCCTAAGTCTACACACAAGCTATACACTAGAACTAATCAAGTTGAATTGAAAAGCAACAAAAAAAGAATAACTATCCATAGATGGAAGATTCTCGGAGATACCCAACCATGTCTTTCATTTTTTACACAAACAATTTCATTGATTAAACCGTAAAAATACCAATAATGTTTCTTCATAAATTCATATATAGTAACAAGAATTTGTAAATTGAGCAAGTTGTGAAAGATGAGAGAAAAAAACCTTGGTAATGGTAGCAATAGAACAAGACAAGAAGAAAATGGTATCAATAGAACAAGACAAAATCACCTATCTCAATAAGCACTTACTTAATCTCTACATGTGAAACAATTAGAGCACTAACGACAAGCAAATCCAATGATCAAAACTATTGAAAATCTATTGATACATTTTCATACAATGATCTAACGGGACAGCTTCCAGAATCCATTATCTCACTGCCACATTTAAACTCACTGTAAGTTTTATATTTTGTCATTCTAGTTCTACTTCATTTAAACTCGTTGTATATTTTTACTGTACTTGATTTATTCAGCTTGTATTTGCTTTACTTTCAGATATTTTGGCTGCAATCAACACATGAGCGACGATGATGAAACAAAATTGAACAGTTCACTAATTAGTACAGAGTATGAAGTAGTATTCTTTGAAGCATAACAATAGAAATTTTTAAAATAAAATAACTCAATTTATTTGCTTCTATTTTCAGTTATGGGAGATGCAAGCAATTCCAATACATTTTCATAAAGCAAGGCAGTATTGATACATACTTGGTTCAATCCATTCCACAAACAGTTAGTATGCACAAAAGCAAGATTATGAACACTTCCATTATAACAAATTTATTGCATCTCGAGTAATAAACAGATAATTCAAACAAATTCGCAAGAACTAACGACAAGCAAATCCAATGATCAAAACTCAATTCAAAGTTTGTGAAGATTACCGAAATTGAAAGATGTCGTGAGAATCGGAGAAGAACTTCGCGGTGGTGGACGGCACCGATGGTTGTGGACGGAGGACCGATGGTGGTGGACGGCACCGATGGTGGTGGACGGAGGACCGAAGGTGGTGGACGGAGGGGCGATGGAGGATGATGAAGAAGACGGTGAGGGTTTCTGTTTCGCGTGCAGAGAAAACGAAAGAGAGAAAGTGAGAAATAGTAGAAGCGTGTTTTTGGTTTTAATTTTATTAATAAAGGCTACTAAAGCGCTTCTGGAAAGCGCTCTCATAGCCTGGTCTATACCAGCGCTTTTGACTAAAAAGCGCTCTCATTAAACCCCCTACCAGAGCGCTTTTGAAAAGCGCTTTCGTTCCTCCCCCCTACCAGAGCGCTTTTGAAAAGCGCTTTCGTACCCCCCCTACCAGAGCGCTTTTGAAAAGCGCTCTCATACCCCCCCTACCAGAGCGCTTTTTAAAAGCGCTTTCATACCCCTCCCCTATAAGAGCGCTTTTTTAGCGTGTTTTTTAATTTTGTTTTTAGCGAAGCCTATACCAGCGCTTTTTCCTAAAAGCGCTTTCGTAGGGGTGCTGCTAAAAGACAAATTTGGTATAGTGTTAAGAAAACATCTCAAAAAAATCAGGAAGAAAGGGAAGGAAGTTGAGAAAGGGAAGAAAACCTCCATCCGAGAAAAAGCTTTGCTTATGAACAGGAAAATGTGAAAGATTAGGTGTCGAGACCTAGAAAGACTCAGTCGCCGTCACCAGCTGTTGCGTCGATATTGTCCAAGAATTTCATGTCTCCAACGACCTCTGCTTCGTTCAAGGTTGTTGAGTCTCCTAGAAGGTAAATCCTTACCGAGAGAAACGAGACTCCTCTTTCATCTGAAAACAAAATTCATGTTCGTAAGGTAACTTTTGCTGCTCCTTTAGAACAAAAAAGGCTTGATGCTTCAATTGATGGAAATGAAATTCCTTTTTCGAGTTTTGAGTCTGATGATATGAGTAGTGAGAATTTGTCTGTTTCGGATGCTGGTTCTTTGTTTTCGAGAGATGATTCGTTTGAAAACGTACCCATGAATAGTCCTTCGATTTCACATAATGTGATTCACAATAATTCCTTGTTTGAAAATGTTTCCATAGAGCCTTTGATTTCACAGAATGAGATTCACACTGAATCCTCATTTGAAAATGTTTCCATAGAGCCTGATTTTGTAAACCTTGACCCTACTTTTAAGTTTAGCCCAACCACGGCCACTCCTCCGGTTTCATACACTCATATTGTAGTTGCGTATTCGAATCTTCAGAGGTCACTAACATTCGAATCAGAACATGGTGACAGATATCAAACAATTGCGTATCATAGTGACTCTCTGAGTAGTGTTGGATTCCCAAAGAATGAATCTAGTGGTTCTTGGCATCAGGATTCAACAGTAACTAAGCTGGAGATTTCAAATGGTGCATCTAGTGGAAATTCTTCAAAGAATAAGACTAGAGAGGATAGTTTGGTGGAAACAATTGTAACTTCGGGCGGTGTTTACCTATAACCCTCTCGAGAACCTGTTAATGCATTTCGAGCTCCTGTTGATGATACACAGGATCTCTTTTCTGATTCTGAAATGAGTGATGTTCAAGAAGAGGATGTGTATGAGAAGTTGAGTAACCCTTCTGAAAGGCTTACCATCAGGTCCAACACAGAAAATATATCCAATTCTGAAGTTTGTGTTGCAAATAATCAATGACAATTTGTTATTCAAGAAATGGGATCCAGGAACAATATCTCTATTCTCATATTGATTTTAGAACCTTGAGGACAAGGTTCAAGTGAACCCGACGGAAATGATAGAGGGGTATAATAATAGAATATATAATATTAGTTATTAGTATTGTTAGTGGGCTCTTGTTTTATTTGGGCTTTTAATTCAATGTTATCGATTATGAGCAATATATATGTAGTGTCTTTGACACAATTAAGGACATCAAAAAAAGAAATCAAAGTTATTTTTATCTCTATTGTCTTAGCTTAATTTTAATGTCTTTATCTTTTATTGTTGAAACCCTAATTCTATAATCTTGGTAAGAATTTCTTCTTATCACACCACATTAACAAATAACAAAAATTCTGTCAAAAAAAAAAAAAAACAAATAGCAATCAGCAACATGAAAGTTAGATCTATTGATTAGATGATTCACCTCGTAAGTTCACCCAAAAACAAGAAATATGAAAAGAATACAACATAGATCAAATTTTGAATTTGTAAATTATATATATATATATATATATATATATATATATATATATATAGGATTAATGGTTATGCACTGTCAGTGTAAAAAGTTTTACACTGTCAGCCCATCACAACTATTTATAATTATTATTTTATATATAATTAAAATAAAAGTCAAACGTAACTTTTAATCTGACGGTTACAATTCACAGACGGTGTAAAACTACTTTACACTGTCAGTGCATTTCCACTAAATTATATACGCACTTTTTTGAAGAAGGTCTATTTAACTATTAGGGTGCATTTAACTATTTTTTATTTAAAACTTGCTAAAACACACCTTCATAAAATAAGTGGGTGTATCATAGCAAACCCCACAGAAATTGCTAAAATACACCACTTATTTTTAGGAATGTGCGTTTTAGCAACATGCACCTTGAAGTGCATTTCATCATTTTTTAGTTAATGTTTTTTAAAATAGACCTTCGTAAAAATAAATGGGTCTACGTTAGCAAATTATATATATATATATATATATATATATATATATATATATATATATATATATATATATATATATATATATATATATATATATATGATCTATCCGAGCAGAATAGGTGGCCAGTAACGGTGAAGCTTGAAATCAGGAACGATTGGAGGAGAAAAAATGTGGTTGTACCTGCAAGGCACTCTGATGCCAAAGTAAGTGTTTGGACAACAAGGTACAACAACAAAGTGAGAGATTTTGGGTGAAAAAGAGATTACTTTGCCCTCTAGGGTTAGAGGTCTATTTATAGGATCGTTCTATGCGGAAAGGACTCCACTTTTTGAGGACCCATGCGAGGCGCTAGGCCAGGAAATGCGGGAGTTGGCTGTTGCCGAGCTCGAGGCTCTAGCGTGCTCGGTATTGTCTTGTTTTCGCCCGGAGCAATCCGGGGAAGGGTGCCGCGAGTGTAGACCAGAATGCTTTGGGCCAATGAGTGGATTGGCCCAATTGGAATAATTGGGCCGGTCCAGAACATGAGCCACCCAAGTTGTTGCTTCCGCCCGTGGGAGTGACAACTTTGAGGATGCTGGGCAGAGGAGTTCTGCCGGGGATTTGGGTCTGATGTCTCCGAGGAGAATTGCCCCAAAACTTCGGGGAGAGGGAAGGTCAGACCGGGAGCTACGAGGCGTGTCGCTTCAGAGTTGTCAGTTTGGGAGACGTGTCACATTTAATGCGTGATGATGGCTAGTCTATCCGTAGGCCACTAGGGTTAATGATGACTCTCCCTTTCCCAGAGGTCGCGTGCGGCGCACGTGATGTCCCGAGGCGCCTATAAATACTTGGGACTGTCATTCTTTCCAAACTTTTCAAATTCATTCTCTGTGCTTTTCTCTCTCGGTCGTCGATCACGCCTTCCGCCGTGACGTTTTACCAACAACAGTCGTCTTTTTCATCAGAATCTCACTCGTAAGTTCACTCTTTCCTTTTGTTTTCTGTTTTTTCGCTTTGATCGCTTAGAGATGTACGAATGTGGTTAGGATAGGGTTTTTAGAGTGATTTTGGAAGTGAGTTCAAAGGTTTGTTGGTGGTAGACGGTGGAGAAGGCTAGTATCTCTGTCGCTGACGGCTACAGATTATTAGGTTGTCACCTCCGAATTTAGTTCCTGCTTCCCTAATTGTTTCTAGGGATTTCAAGTTTCCTTTAGTGCATTTTTAGGTTTTATTTTGAAATTGTTTCCCCTCGGCGCAGCATGTATGTTAAGGCTGAGTTAGCGCGAGTGACTCTCTGCTTGACGGTGATTCCTCGGGAAGGGGCATGGTCGGGGATCTTTTCGTCCTTTGATCATTTGCGCGCCCTTTCACTTTGAACAGTGGTGGAATGGTGTATTTGATTGTACTGTCGAATTCAATATTATCTCATGCTTTTCAGGTGATTATGGTCGATCCAGGACGTCCTTCTACCTCGGGCTCGTCGTCAGCAACGCCCCTGACCCAGCGGGGGGTGTCCCCGAACTCTTGGGTGCTGAAGGAGATGCTCGAGATTGAAAGCTATTTCGTCGAGGACATATCGGATATTTTTCTGGAGTTCGGGGGCCATGTGGATCCCGCGGGGGACGTGACTAAGAATGGGTGGTCCGTACTTATCACCGGGGAAGAAAACCGGGTGTGCGACGTATATGCCTCCGATCTGATCCCCATGTATGAGGTGGTGTTTCGGGAGATGGGCTTCCGTGTGACTTTCACCAAATTCTAGATTGCTGTGTTTAACCACCTGGAAGTGGCGCCTGGCCAGCTCCATCCTAACGCTATCGCGTTCATCCGGGCATTCGTGCTGACTTGCTCGTATTTGAAGATAGCGGCGACCATTCCTCTATTTTTCTATATCTTCTGTGTGCAACGAAAGGTTGCTGATGGTCGCTTTGGCTGGGTGTCCCTGAAACAATCAAAGAAGATCTTCAAGTCCTATTCTGACTCCTTGAAGAATTATAAGTCGCACTTCTATCTCATTCGTCCCCAGTCCAAGGAGGCTCGTGACTCTGTCTTCTCTCGGGTGCCGACCCTAGACGTGCATGGTCTCCCGGTCCTTAATGATATAGGAGAGCCCGTTACTGCTCGAAGACGGAAGTTCAGGTTTTTCTGGTCGCGGGACCATTTTGCGTATGTGTGGTGTCGTTTTTTTTACCTCCCCGTTTCACTTGGGAGGACGACACGCCGGACCCTTCAAGCGAAATTTGGAAGGAAAAAGGCGCCCTTGTGGGATGAATTTTATTTCAGTTCTTCCTACGATAGCACACGAACTTTTTAATTATCCTACAAGGAGGAAGGGGAAACAGATCTCAAATAAACCCTAAGAGTTTTTTAGGTGTGGGGATTTCACCTAATCATAAGTTCTGGAGTCCAGGAGGTCGGTTATACATAGGGAAGGTTTTAAGCACCCTACATATCCGTAGTACTCTACGGGAACCTTCTCTGTGTCTATGTGTTTGTGTTTGCTAGTTGATTGGGAAAGTTTCTCCTTTGTGTTAGGAGAGAGAATTGAATTGAATTGAAAGAAAGACAGATGAACTGATTATTTTTGGTTTTTGATTAGCTCGCTGAGATTCCTTGTGAATCTCATGCCTACATATCCCTAATGGAAGTCAGAGCTTTTTGTAGTTCGGGAAACTAATTAGGGAAATGAATTGATTTTTGGTGCCTTGCTTGAAGCTCAAGGTTGATTTAAAACTACACTTTAGAACATCAACAGAAATCACTATGTTCACATAATATTTCAGATCTCAAAATACTAGCAATGCTCTAATAAGCTTTAACTTTGGAAAGCCTAAAATGTAGTAAAAGAATCAAATGCAACTGAAAGGCATGAAAAACCCCATACAGACCAAAAGATGCAACATGACATCCACATTCAAAACAATTTTCAAGTCATATTCAAATAAATTCTAAAGCATTTAGAAGCCAGCTTCAGTTTTGATTCCCTCTAACATAACAAACATTTAGAAGTCCAATTGATCTAACAGTCAACACCTTAACTAATACATGATATAAAACCTACATACCTCAGTCAAATACATTCACGTTTGAAACCTGCATACAATGCATACAGCTTCCATACATTCACGTTTGAAACCTGCATAAACGATGGAAAAAAGCAATTAATAGGAAAATCCAACTCTTTTCATTCAGCTCTAACTAATTGCTAGCAGAAAAAATATAAAGTCATTTGAGATCCTAATTAACCTCCACTTTTAAATTACTAATTTTGTTAACAGTTTCAAAGCAATTACTAATTCTATTCTGTTGTAGATTCTTGCCAATTATAAAAGACAACATTGACACTATAAAAAGAATATTCTGCAATTCATTGGGTGATTTAGGGTTTATTAACCTCGCCGCGAGCTATAATACAATAGTGCCTCTGTGATCCATAACCGATATTTTGGTTGAAATTATGGATAACCCCATTCTAACAGTGTCCTTGAAACTTATGGTGAACAAAGAGACTGACAAAGTCTTATTTGCTGAAACTGGGAAGGATTTTGTGCAGCTTTTTAACAATATCATTAGGAATCATTACACTTAATCCAAAACGACACAACTATATATATTGATCAAAGATTAAAAACTATATATAAAACAAAAACAATACTAACTCAAGGAAAAAATTACATTACCGAAACACTAAAGTTACACAAGCTCAAATGAAAAAAAGGCCCTTGCTCACAGAAACACTAAATTGGAATATCCTGTTTACAAATAAAACCAAACACTAAACTAACAAATCAAAACTGAGTCGACAAAGGGAGAGAAGAAATGTAGAGCTTATTTGAGAAAAAAGAATTAAGGGAGAGAAGAAACGTCGTTACGACTCCGGTCAAGAGATGATGAGAATCTGGAAAGCGTTGAAAAAGAAACGATGAGAAGAATATGGAAAGGAATCTGGAAATAATGGATTTGAAAATTACCTGAAACGAATCTGGAATTGATGGAAAGCGATGAAGCTTTAGGGTTTTTGTTGGAAATGAAGATGAAAAGCGTCTGGAAACAAATCTGGAAATGAAGCCTGAAAGCGTGGTTTTGTTTAATAACTAAGTTTTATTTAATTTTATTAATTCAGCAATTTTTTAAAATTTTATTAATATAAAATATTAATATAAATTTTAGTTTAAAAATTTGAATTTAATATAATTATAATTTTATTATATTAATTTTAAATTTTAGTTATAACTTCTATTTTTATTTTATAAATTAATTTTGTTTTATTAATTTATAATATTGATTGGATTTTGAAATTTTGATTCAACATAAAATTTTAGTATTAGTTTATTATTTTTAAATTTATTTTATAAATTAAGTTTTAATTTTAATATGTATGTTTGTTTGATTTATTAATATTTAGTTAAAAATAATTAAATAAAACTTATTTAAAACAATAAAAAAGCGAACGAAACTAGTGGGGGAAACGAAAAATATTTTGCACCAACTTTAGCGTCGGCCAGAACCGTCGCTTATGTGAAAAATAAATAATTATTTAAAGCAATAAATGAAAAGGAGGCAAAAGGAGACAAACGAAACTGGTGGGGGGAAACAAAAATATTTCGCACCAACTTTAGCGTCGGCCAAGGCCGTCGCAACTATGAAAAATAAATAATTATTTAAAGCAATAAATGAAAAGGAGGCAAACGAAACTGGTGGGGGGAAACGAAAAATATTTCGCACCAACATTAGCGTCGGCCATAGCCGTCGCAAATATGAAAAATAAATAGTTATTTAAAGCAATAAACGAAAAGGAGGCAAATGAAATTGGTGGTGGGAAATGAAAATATTTCGTTTTCGCATAAGCGTCGGCCTGGGCCGACGCTACAGTGAACATCCTAAAAAAATAAAATAAAAGTTGGTTTTCCTTAGATAGTGTCGGTTTTGTACACCGTTACACCATCACTAGTATCGTCGGGGTTGGGGCCGACGCTAAAAAATGCAGCTAAAACATGTTTTTCTTGTAGTGAATGAAAATAGATAATTATGGATATGAGTATTAGTTTTTATTGCAATATGCTTTATTGAATAAGTATGATATTCGTATTTGTTCGATACTCGTGCATGTATTCACCAAACAGATATTTATATATTTTGAAATAACCATGAATATTTATATATATATATTTATGAATACTATTATATATATATATATATATATATATATATATATATATATATATATATATATATATATATATATATATATATATATATATATATATATATATATATATATATATATATATATTAATTCAAATTTCTTTATCCTATTTTAAAGATATATAAACATAATTTCAAACTTAACACAAAATAGTAATATTAAAAACTATTTATTTTATTTAATTCTCTGTACATAATTATATCAAATTTAACAAGTTAATAATAATTATAATAATTATATTAAATTTAACAAATTAATAATAATAATAATTTCATATATAAACTAATAATAATTATAATTATTATTATTTATTAAATAAAATAATATTTAAATAATTTTAATAATTATTAACGGATACATTCACAAGTATATCTATGATTAAATTTGTGTTCATATAAGTGAACTAACTTATAGCTAAATACTCATTAATTTTTTTTATGAATATTTAATAAGTTATCTTTCTTTTTTTTTTTTTTTATCTATGACCGATTTTATTGGTTGATATTCACATATACGAATTTTTTTTTTGAATAACCATTTTTTTAAAAAAAATTCCAGAAATAACAAGGTTTTCAAAATAATTACGAAAATGTTTTTTTTTTTAAAATAACACGTTGTCGCCAGGGGGGGGGGGGGGTGGCGACAACGTTCTGGGCTTAAGTGATGTCGCCAGGCCCATTGGCGCCTCCCTTGTATTGTTTAGGTGTTGTCGCCACCCCCCCTGGCGACAACACCCCCCCCCCCCCCCCCTATTTTTTTTTTCTTTTTTTTTTTGTTATTTTTTTCAACCGCTTTTTTTTTTCTGTTTTTTTTATATTACTTTTTTAGTTGTTTTTTTATTTTTTTAAGATGGAAATATAATAGCAATAAATTAAACATAACCAAAATACAAAATACATTGAAATGAAAAACAACACAAAATACATTAAAATGAAAAACAACTCAAAATACATTAACGATACAAATAAAAATCCTATTGCGCGCCACGTGGACCATGGTACGATCCACATTCAGGTTGTCTAATAGGTCGTGTAGACGGGTCACGAGTTGGTAATGCCCCCCTATTCCTGCGACGACGCCCCCCTCTATTTGGTTCGTCTTGTGCTTGAGTCGACGGCCCCTCAATGAAGTCTGGGTCTTCAAAATCTGTGGGCCGTCCTTGACCTCTAGAATTCCCTCCATAGGATAGGCGGGTGCCCGCGGCGCTGTCAAAGCTTTGTCTAGGCGGGTTGAAATTTCTCCTAGTGGGTGCGGCCTGGAAGTTTTGGAAGTTGGTGGTGGATCCGGTTTGGTTAAAATACAATGGTTGTGGTGGTGTGTTGAGGTCAAATGGTTGGTTGGTGTACTGTGGCGTTGGTTGGTCGAATGTGGTGTATTGCGGGTATTCTTCTTCTATGCCCATGTCGGGGGTTATTGGTGGTGATCTTGAAGAGCTCCCCGCATGGAATTCTTGGAAATGTGATCTGGAAGAGCTCCCTACATGGAATTCTTGATTTTGTGGTTGAGTTTGGGATGGAAAAAACTGGTGGTATTGTTGGGAATGTTGTTGGTAAAAAGGTGTTTGTGGTTGGATTGGTTGTTGGTGGTAACTTTGTTGTTGTTGTTGGTGTTGCCGTGGGTAATGCTGTTGTTGGTAATTTGGCAGTGGTTGTTATTGTTGTTGGTAATTTGGTGGTTGTTGTTGTTGTTGTTGGTGGTAATTTGGTGGTGGTTGTTGTTGTCCTCCAAAATATGGAGGTTGTGCTCGCGGGTCAGCTAAATAGAAAGGGGCAGACACAATCATTTCAGGATTTGTGACCGATCTGTACCAGTTGACATATTCAACAGTTGGCTTCATTTCTTGCGGCGCCACAGGAAATTCTAGAAAATATTTGGAACGACGAGCCCATATTTTACGCTGATCTATAGCAAACGTCTTGTAATTTTCTACGTACCACTGTTCGCTAACCTTCGCCAGATGCCAACGTCCCAAACAGTCAGGTTCAGGTGGGTCAGGGATACCTTGATGCATGCCGAATTGAAGCTTCACACGGTCACTTTGGTGCATCTCCACAGTGGTGAACCGTATGATGGGTGATTTTGTCGTCCAAATAGCCGCCTCGTCAAGGTCGGGTACGTGATCCAATTCCAAGTAAGGTCTCCAAATAAACTGCAAAGCAAATAATATTAATTTCAAAATATAGAAGATAGTAAATTTTATAAATATATTTTGAAAATGGAAATTTTTAGTGGTCTTACATCTTGGGGTCCAAGTCGATCTAATAGTTGGCGGTAAAAAATGATTTTGGATAAAGGCGTATTGGTGTAATCCAACCCGATTGCATTAAACCTAAACACATTAAAAGATAAAAATCAATATAGTTACAAATAATAATAGAATAAAAGGCAATAATTAAAATAAGATCCAAAAGTTACCTTGAAGCGTAAGGGAAGGCGAAACTGTTTGGATTTGCAGGGGCCAATACCGGCATTCTCCACCATGCCCATGCTTGTAGCAAGAATGCGCATCCACTAAATGTACAACTATTCTTTTTTGCACATTTGCACAAGGAACTATATAGGTATGCTAACACAGCCGAACCCCAACTATATGTCTTTATTGCATCAATGTCCCCAAGTAAACACAAGTACATAAAATTAACACTATTTCCCGTGCCTTCGGGAAATAAAAACTTACCAAACAATAACATAATATACATCCTAGTTTTCTGTAGGATACTTTCTTCGTCAGAAAACTCATTCAATTTAAGGTCATCATAAGCTAGTTGAAGGCCAGCAAGCTTTATACCTTGTCCCCTACCCCTTTGTCGCCCCTCACCCTCTATTAAATCCACACCCAACAATTCGACGCATAGAGCGTTTGGTTGTTGGACATTTCCATACACTGCCTTTCCATTTGTTTTGAGACCCAATAACATGTACACGTCCTCTAGAGTGACGGTACATTCACCCATTGGAAGGTGAAAAGTATGGGTCTCAGGCCTCCAACGCTCACACAATGCTAATATAAACTTCATATCAACTTTGCTTTCTGTTAAGTTCATTACCTCACCAAATCCCGCACGTTTAACGTAGTCCACAATCAAAGGGTCAGGAGCATTCATCGGTCCAGCACGAGTCCTAAATCTCGTGATATCCTATAAAAAAAACATTACCCATAAGTATTTGAAATTAGAAAATTTAAGGTGAAAAAAAATTAAGTGTTTACTCAAACTTACAAAATCAGCAATGTTTGCAATGGTTCCCCGATGCTCTTGACCCATAGTTAGGAGAGACATGTTTGTTGACGAGAAAAAAATGGTGGTTCTGATGATAAGTTGCTCTGATGAAAGTATAAGAGGTGATGAAGAAACTGAACAAGTTTGTGAACATATTTATAGCCAAAATGCATAGGTGAGGACGAGATTCCCTGGAGTGTCTCGTCTTGTCAAGTCTGTGGTGGGGACGAGATTCCCTGCAGTGTCTCGTCTTCTCCTCCAAACAGCAGGCGTATTAGAACCGAGATGGACGTAACTGAAAAAATGCAGAGGAAGTGTAGTATATGTCGTGAGGTAGGACATAATAGGACCAAATGTCCCAATCATGGATCTAGCTCCACAACATAGTTTTTAGTTTCGATGATATTTGTAATTTACTTTTTCAATGAAATGAACTTTTTTCATAGATTTTATGGGTTACAACACAAAAAACATTACCAAAAAAATAATGGATTCAGGAGACATATTGAAAGAAATTACCAAATTTTACCATGGAAAAAATATTTGGAACCAATAATATTTACAAACATTTAAGAGAAAATATTACCGAAAACATTAATGTTGAAAGAAAAAAATTACCGAAAAAATATTACCATGGAAAAAAAAATTACCGAAAAAATTATATAAAAAAATAATGTTGAAAGAATATTTGAAAAATATAATATAAAAAAATTTAAGAGAAAATATGTTAAAGAAACAAAATAACAAAAAAAAAAGAAAAAAAAAATATGGGGGGGGTGTTGTCGCCAAGGGGGGTGGCGACAACACCTAAAATTTGCATGTAGGCGCCAGGCCCACTGGCGAGGACGTTCTGGGCTTAGTGTTGTCGCCAACCACCCTGGCGACAACGTGGTGCAGGTAGTAAAAAAGTGACATTTGGGAAATTTTTTTGAAAAGTTGGTTATTTCTGAAATTTTTTTTAAAAAACTTGTTATTCAAAAAAAAATTCCACATATACATGTTATCTCTAAATACAACTCAAATATATTACTTTCTATTTTTTTTTATAAAAAATATTTACTTTTAAATTTATTGAATAGTTAAAATATCTCATTTATATATATTGTCTAGATAAATTAAGTATTAAATATATTTAAAAATTAAATTTATTTATAAATAAGATGAGTTGTTGAATTAAGTATTAAACTCATTTATAAAACTGTTTCTAATTCTCTATAATAGACCGCAATCAAAAGCAGAAGAAACACACAAGTCACATAACTTTGGCAGTCATGGACAAAAACGAGCACTCTCCCTTATTTGAAACCAGAAAAGGAAGAGGAAGACTTCTCTACCGGCTTTTTGCAACTTCAATATTTATAGCCATATCCTTCATCTGGTTCTACAGATTCACCCATATCCTATTCCAACAAGAAGAAGATGGAGGAAAATGGGTCTGGATTGGTTTGCTTGCTTCTGAACTATGGTATGGCTTTTATTGGATTCTCACTCAAGCCCTCAGATGGAACCTTGTCTTCAGACAACCTTTCAAGGACAGACTCTCCCAACGGTACTTTTTATTTCCATATATCCAACCTTATCATCATCTCTGGAAAAAAGATGTGTATGTGTCGGTGTCCGAAACCGAAACTGATACCGATATTTATGATTACCTTTAATTTAATTCTCTATTTTTTTTGGACAGATATGAAGATATGTTACCAGCAGTAGACATATTTGTATGTACGGCAGATCCAGAGATAGAGCCACCAATAATGGTGATAAACACAGTATTATCAGTTATGGCTTATGATTATCCAACAGAGAAGCTTAGTGTGTATCTTTCAGACGATGGTGGATCAGAAATAACATTCTATGCTCTTTTAGAGGCTTCTGAATTTGCCAAACATTGGGTTCCTTTTTGCAAGAAATTCAAAGTTGAACCAAGGTCACCTGCTGCATATTTTAATACAATCATTGACACTAATCTTGAAAATGAGTTGGCGGCTATCAAGGTATGTGTGACTAATCCATTATCTTAATCTTGATTAATTGTTATCAATTTGAATTACTATGGGATTGAAAAGTCTTAGAAGAATATATTAAACGATAAAGATATATTGTTTTTATATTTGTACGTGATTTCTTAATTTTGATTCTTTTGGATGATGACAAAGAAAGTACACAGTAAGATGTTTCAAAATGGAACTGTATTGTCAGTGTCAAGGACACGGATGAAAGCATGTGAGAGTGAGTTTGAGAAATTAATTATAATTAAATTCCAACCCAACCCGCGATATAATCGGGTGTGCCTGTTGATCTAAGCTGATCACAACCTGTTTTGTCACCTTTAAATGAAATCTATTTTTGCTTTATCAGAGGTGTTTGGTTTGATCTCCGTCCTAGACATGCAGCAGTGTTAAATTTTTTGAAGAGATTTTTTTTTTTCAATAAGCAATTTTATAAGATATCGCACTAGGGGTGCAACCCTTACAACAAAAACTATACCGTTCGATTACAAGAAAGCAGTAATTTGTACCAATCGTAGAAGCTATAATGAAACGAAGAGATTAATATGTCTATTAACTATGTTTTTAGTGTATGTTTGGTTCTCGGACGAAGATAATTGAATCAGAGTGAATTGATTTTGATTAAAAGTAAATTGTATATAAATTGATATATGTTTAAAAATATTTATGTAAAAATACGCTGAAAAATAAATTTTAGTGTAAATTAAAATATAAATCATGTTTAAAATAAAAGATTACTAATTACAATTTTAAATAGAATCAATTTTAAAGAAAAATAAATTCAAAAAACCAAACACTTTAAGAGTTCATTCTATCCATCTAAATTTGTTTTTTCCTCTTGCAGAGCTAAACCAAATATTGAATATATCGGGGAAAAATAAAATAAACCAAACATTGAATTAATAAAAACATTTTTTTTTTAATAAGGCTCATTCATATATAAAGAAAAAGGAGATACAAGCAGAGCCCAAAAAGAAAAATGAAACTAAGTTAGCCCTATCAAAAACTATCAAATTTAAAGAAAGGCTTTTATAATCTATTCTTTACCAAATCTCCCTTAATTTTAGTGGGGATGAAGTCAGAAAAACGGTGGAACTTATGTTGAGCGCAAATTAGTCAAAAAAATCAACACAAGAATTTCCTTTCCTATAAATATGAGTGACGGTGATGTTAGCAGTATTAGATGGATTCAAGCTTCTATTTCATCTATAAAAAACTTTAAAGAAACCTAAGCAGGATTGCAGAAAATGCCAACAACCATACTACATTTTTATTCTCAAATATAAAAAACTGAATTTATAAAAATTAATATTTTTATTCTTAAATATAAAAAATTGAATTTATAAAAATTAATGTATTTAGTCTTTAATTTTTTTTAAATATATCAACTTCCTTCTAGTGATTTGTCTTATTAATTTTAGTCTTTATTTTTCTTACAAATGTTCTAAATGATTTTTCTTATAAAATAGGTAAATTATAAATAAAAAATCATTTAAAATATAAAATGAACTTTACAATTTTTTTTATATATTTTAGCTTACTTATAAAGCTAATTCTCTTTATTTTAAATTAAAATAATTTATTTACTTTATTTTATACATATTTTATAATTTTTAATTACGTGATTTTTATTATTAGCAGCTTATCTCATTTTTTTAAAAGTTAATGTATCACACTTTACAAGTGAGATATTCTTGAAACAAATAGATAAAGTATCTATTTGAATTTTAAAAGAAAACTAGTTATGTGAATAGAATAAAATATGAAAACTAAATCTTAATAAAAAAATCTACCTCCCTCTGACCCTCTCTAAAGAGTTGGTCTGCCAAATCTGAAAAAAACAAATATTTAAATGAGTAGGTGAATAGGTTACTTCTTTTGACCAAAAAGGTATAATTATTTTAGAAAAAGTATACAATCTCATGCACTTATTGAAAAATGAACCTGGCATGGCAGCAGGTGCCAGTAGACCCACCGGTTTACAATCTAAATTACCTAATCAACATTACATTAAAATTATATTAAATTTTTAAAAAATAGAGTAGACTAATGTATTATTATTATTATTATTATTATTATTATTATTATTATTATTATTATTATTATTATTATTATTATTATTATTATTATTATTATTATTATTATTATTTAATATATCTTTTCTAAAAAATTTCAAAGTTTATAAATTGCACTAAGTTAAATTATATTAATGATTTGATTTGATTTTTAGAAACCACTTCAATAAAAAAACAATTAATAATTAAATTTGTTTTTATTTAGCTTTAAATTGTTTAGAACCAATTCCGTTTCATAAACCGGTTTGTATTTACAAAACAATTTTATTTTTTATTTTGGTAAATTATTAGGTACCCATGATAAATAGTTGGGTACATGTAAATTAATTAAAATATTTAATTTATTGTAAAATAAAAATAATTTAAATGGTGACATGATAATGAATAATTTTATTTGATTGGATGAGGATACAGGTATCCAACTAAACTCAAAGGTACCGGAGTGTTCACCTTTTATTTTTTAAACTCTTTTATAATCAATTAGTTTTTAAAGAAAACAAAGATATATTTTTTGTTTTTACAAAATTACAAAAAAAACTATTCAAAAAAATTGATTCTTCATTAAAAACTCTTTTTTATTAATGGAAGAAAAGTAAATTCATTTAGCACAAGCAATTGACCTATACTCAACAACTTAGCGACTTTTGGATCTCTTATTCGTTCAGGGATGAAAGTTTGGTTCTTATGCGAAGCTGCATTTTATACATTGTTGTTCTTCGGAGGCATGGTGTAAGCGTTCTTAAATCCGAAATAATCTCTCTGTTATGGTTTGAGAGTTTTGTTGTTGTACCGTTTGGTAAACATTGTTCAACAAGTCATTGGCCGAATGTACCTCAAGGTTAGCCTGTAGTAGTTAAAGGCCGGGAAACATTTTTAGTCTAGGCATCCTGAAGTGTACAATTCTTTGCGTGGAAATTATAGAACTTAATGTTCTTCTTGTTAATTGGTTTTCTCCCTTCCATTTTAAATGATCTATATTTTTCTTAAAGAGGATTCATATTGATGTCTTTTTTGGAGTTATATTTTCTCTCATTTGATTCGTGATATGTGTGATTCTATTAAAATACTCAAAACCCTTCTCATTGTTTTCCATCTTCAATAACTCAAAATGTCTTCTCAATATTTATAAAACGAGACCTTTCTCAAATATGTCTCTCGCCTCCTTTAATAATGTAATATTCTTAATTTTTTAAATATTTAATGTTTCAACACATTGTTCGACGAAGAACGATGCTTTAAATTTATTCTTCTTTAATTTTTATGTATAGCAACCTAAACATTTGATATATCATTTAGAAGATCCTGCAAACCCATTTGCATTATTTTCACCACATCTTAGAATCCAAAATCACATTCAGTTATTTTCTCCATTTACTTTATCCATTCAATTTTGTTTTTTGTTTTTCTATATTTTTTCTTTAAATATAATTTTTGTTATACCATGGAGAATAATTGTTCCCTTTTTTTTCAATGATGTAGAAATTGTACATTGAAATGGAAAGTAGAATTGAGAATGCAACAAAGTTGAAAAGAGTACCCAAAGAAGCACGTTTAAAGCATAGAGGATTTTCTCAATGGGATTCATATTCATCTCGACGTGACCATGACACCATTCTTCAAGTAAATTTCTTACTCCATTAGTCTTTTCATTATTTTTGTGACTTATGATTGTTTATACAATATTTTTCTTTTATTTACTAGATACTACTTCATCATAAAAAGGATCCTAATAACTCAAAAGATGTAGATGGTTTTATTTTACCAACTTTGGTGTATTTAGCTCGTGAGAAGAGGCCTCAATATCACCACAACTTTAAAGCTGGAGCTATGAATTCATTGGTATATATATTATATTAAATTATTGATGGAATATATATGATTTTAATTTAATGTATGAGTGTTATTAAATATGTATACCCTATGAAATGCAGTTAAGGGTGTCTTCTATTATCAGCAACGGGAAAGTTATTCTGAATGTAGATTGTGACATGTACTCAAACAATTCAGAATCTATAAGAGATGCTCTTTGTTTTTTCATGGATGAAAAGAAAGGCCATGAAATTGCCTATGTGCAATCTCCACAGATCTTTGAGAATGTCACAAAGAATGATTTATATGGCAGTGCTCTTCTAGCGATTAGCGAGGTGAGTTGTTTCTTGTATCAAAAGTAACATAAGTTAGAGATTTTAATTACACATAATGGAATAATAGTTTAATTGTATCAAATTCATGATAACTGCATATGTTTATTGTGTGTGTGTGTGTGAAGGTGGAGTTCCATGGTGCAGATGGTTTTGGCGGCCCTATGTATATAGGAACTGGCTGCTTTCACAAGAGAGAGTCTCTTTGTGGAATGAAGTTTAATGATGAATATAGGCATGATTGGAAGAGTGAAGATGACTTATTCAAAGAGGAAAATTTGGAAGAAATAGAAGAAAAATCAAAGGGTCTTGCAAGTTGCTCATATGAGGAAAATACACAATGGGGAAAAGAGGTCTTTTATACATACTTAAATTTTCTTTCTTAACCGAACCATGAATACTCCTAAATCTTAAACCCTAAACTCTAACCGTTATAATGTGAACTTTGATATTGCAGCAAAATGCGACCTATGCGCTAGAAACAATTTAGAGCAATGACGTTCTGATTGATTTTGATAACGTTTTCCTTTAATTGCAGATGGGTTTGAAATATGGGTGTCCGGTGGAGGATGTGATAACAGGTTTGTCCATACAAAGCAATGGATGGAAATCAGTTTACTATAATCCACCTAGGAAAGCTTTCTTAGGTGTAGCTCCAACTTCCTTACTTCAAGTACTTATTCAACATAAGAGATGGTCTGAAGGGGACTTTCAAATTATGTTTTCAAAGTATAGTCCTGCATGGTATGCTTTTGGGAAGATTAGTTTTGGTCTCCAAATGGGATATTGTTCTTATTGTTTATGGCCCCTAAATTGTTTAGCTACTTTGTATTACTCCATCATCCCTTCACTTTGTCTCCTTAAAGGCATTCCCTTGTTTCCAAAGGTAACAAAATAATTCTCTATTTAATTTTGAGGTGTTTAATAGTATCAAGCCCGAACACAGACATTGAAACCGACACATAGAGAATAATTTGCCAAAAATAATATATTAAACGTATTTACAAGCGTCAATGTTGGTGTTTGATGCTAACACGAACACAAACACATTTTTTTCTAGAGGTGTGGTAAGGTTTAATATATGTTATTGTTTAAATTTTCAGGTGTCTAGTCTCTGGTTCATACCTTTTGCATATGTAATTATTGGAGAAACTATCTATAGTTTGTTGGAGTTCCTTTTTTGTGGAGGGACATTTAAAGGTTGGTGGAATGAATTAAGGATATGGTTGTACAAGAGGACAACCTCTTATCTATATGCATTTAGTGACACCGTCTTGAAGCTTTTTGGTTTTTCAAACTCAGTCTTTATAATCACAAATAAGGTTTCAGAAGAAGAAGTTTCCAAGCGGCATGATAATGAAATTATGGAGTTTGGAACATCTTCACCAATGTTTACTATATTAGCAACACTAGCATTGTTCAATTTATTTTGTTTTCTGAATGTTTTAAAGGATGCAGTCCTAAGAGGTGGTGACTTTGGAGAATATGAGAAAATTGGATTGCAAGTTATTTTGTGTGGCTTTTTGGTTCTCATTAATGTGCCTTTATACCAAGGCATTTTCTTAAGGAAGGATAGTGGCAAATTGCCAAGTTCTCTTGGCATGAAATCAACAATACTGGCTCTAAGTTTAGTTCTTTCCTTTAGCTATGTATAACAAAAAATAAATAAATATTTATACTTGATTTTATTTTTCAATTATATGTGTATTCAACACATCATTTTGTTGTTTATTTTTATTTTTAATTCAAATTGCCAAACATAATGCATCTAATGATATTTTTTTATATTTTTATAATTAGTTATTATTGTTGTTGTTTATTCCGATAAGTTGTTATAACTAATTTCTTTTATTTTTGAATTTTCGTTATAACCTTATATGTATAAATACTATGAAGGCCAATAATATAATTCAAGTTGTTTTCACCAAGGCCTTTACTGACTTACTTTTACCCATTATCATGTTCCCCTTAACAATAGTTCCTTTGATAATTTTAAGATAAATTGTATTCAAAATTTTAATCCATTGAATTTTTCGTTTGGGACATCCTCTTCATCTAACTGCCTCATATATCAATAAAATTTTTCCTTTGAATAATTTCTCTAAACATAGTGTTTTCTTTGTGATTCTTTTCTCTTAGCTAAACATAACAGATTACCTTTTTCCTCTAGTACAAATCATGTTGCTCATTGTTTTGATTTGATTCACTTGGACATTTGGGGTCCTTACTCCATTTTTTCCTTGCTTTAATTTGGACACAAATATTTCTCAACTGTGATAGATGATCACATCATATTTTGCTGGATCTACCTAATGCAATATAAATCTAAAACTTCTAATCTTGTAAAATCTTTTATCACTCTCATCCAAACTCGATTTCATAAAACTATCAAAACAATAAGAACACGTAATGACCCTGAATTTATCTTAAAAGATTTTTACGTGGAATAAGAGATTTACCATTAAACTTCTTGTGTTAACATCCCTCAACAAAAAAATTTCTCAACATAATCAATTCAAACACTTGATTTCGATTTACTCATCAAAACAAGTTGGTGATATACTTACAAAGCCCCTTCACCATGGGCCTTCACTACTTTGGTTCACAAACTTGGAATGCACAATATACATTCTAGTTTGAGAAAGAATATTAGACATAATAAACCTAATGTTGACCTTTTTTGATAAATAATTATTATTGTTATTGTTTATTCTGATAAGTTGTTATAACTAATTTCTTATATTCTTGTATTTCAGTTATAAAATTATATGTATAATTACGGGGTAGGTTAATAATAGAATTCAAGTTGGTGATTTATTTTTAATTTTTTGTTATTAATTTTCTGCATTATCTCTCTTTATGATAATATTGCCAATTTCATTATGTCTATTGGACAAGAATTAACACAAATGTTGAATCAAGATATGAAAAATTTATTGTTTATTTTCTCTTCTATACATAAAGTAAACACATCTATTCAACCAATAAATTTGATCTATTTTAAAATTTTATTTCTATTTGAAGTCTCTCCATCTATTCTTCTGTCATTTCCAACTCAGTTTTTATTAATATTCTTAAGAGCGCGCGCGCGCGCGCACACACACACACACATATATATATATATATATATATATATATATATATATATATATATATATATATATATATATATATATATATATATATATATATATATATATATATATATATATATAATGAGAACTTTGGTTATTATAAGAATGAGAACTTTTAATAAGAACTGTACGATTTAAAATCAATGCTCAGATATGTATTTATGTGATATGTATTTAAATCAGAATCTATTTATTAATTATTGTCTTTTAAAATTTGAGTGAAATATGAGGCATTGATTTTAAATCGTACGGTTATTATTAAAAGTTCTTAGTTCTCATAATAAACAAAATTCTTATTTGATACGTCCCCTATATATATATATATATGTGTGTGTGTGTGTGTGAGAGAGAGAGAGAGAGATATATATATATATTTGATCGAACTCTAGTATGGTTGAAGGATAGCTTCTTGGTTCGACAGGATTAAGCATGAAGTCAGAGGTTGTTCACATGCTTGTGTCGAAGATGCTAGGATTGTTAGCATGTTAAATTAGGTTTTAGTGTTTAAACCCTAATTTGTTAAATTAGCTTGTTTATTAAGTTGACTTGTGTAATGGACCGTGTGGAAAAAGCCCATTAGTTAGTATGTTAGGTTTTATTATAAATAGCATATTAGTCTCTCATCATTAAAAAGCTGAAAATCCTGATTTAGGGTGAGAGATGTTATTTTTTATTCTTGTAAACTTGTAATCTTGTTATCTAAGAGAAAGTAAAAGAATAACAGTTATAACCAATTCTTGTGTTTTTCTTATCTTCCTTAATTCTCTATTATATTTTGTTCTTGACATTATTTTTCACAACAAATTGGTGCGGTGAGCGTGGAGAAGATACCTTCAACAAAGTATGAGATTGAAAAGTTCACCAGAGTGAATGATTTCGGTCTGTGGCGCTTGAAGATGAAAGGCCTACTGGTTCAGCAGGGTTGTTTGGAAGCGTTGAAGGGAGAGGCAGCCATGAATGTTGCATTAACGGCAGCGGAGAAGACGACTATGATCAAGAAGGAACACATCGCAATTTTTTTGAGCCTTGGTGATAAGGTTCTCAGAGAGGTATCAAAGGAGACGACGGCATCAGGATTTGTGCTGATAGGCAATTGAGGAATTTTCATTGGAACAATCTGTTGCACCCCAAAATTTACCCTCTTTATTTTAGCTATAAGTTATTAACGACGTTTAGTTTGTTGTTCAAAAATTAAAGAAAAATAATAAAGAATTCTTGTGGCTTTAAGGAAGTGCGACTTGAAAAATGGTTTAAACAGTGTAGTTACGAGAAAATTCACAGGTCCTGTTCGGAAAGTGATATGAGCTGAATTCTCGCGAGGTCCCGACCGTTTCGACGATATCTATAACTTTCGTGTTCGGCTTGGGAACCAATTCTTTGAGGAAAGTTGACGAATTTGCAAATTACTCGAGATTTCGCAGTGAAAAATGGTGCTGAACCGCAGGTTTTAGGACAATAAAAAATTCATATCTCACAATTCGTTCATCCGATTCGCTCGAAAATTTAATTGGAGCTCCGTGCTAATATTCCCGACATTTCATATGTTTGGGCCGTCGACCAATTATGCACCGAAAATGCCCAGCATTTTGAAGAGTGTCGTGTTTTTTCAGTGAAAAGTGTGTTTTCGGGTATACCGCGGCGAGTTTGAAAATTCATAACTTCTTCGATTTTTATCGTATGAGGTCCATTTCGGTGGCATTCTCTCGGAAATTTCGTTAGCTTCGATTCTTCGTCATGCTAAGTCAGATTTCGAGCCGAAGTTTGAGTTTTATCACGTTCTTTGAACGGTACACGCAAAATTCTGTACGGTCGCACAAGATGAACCGATTTTTCTCGTCATTCAAACGCGCATAATTTCCTCACCGTTTGTCGGATTGAGACGATTCCCGCGGCTACGAGTCACAAATTTGGTCATCTTCACAGTGATGTTCATTTTATTTGCGAATTTCACACCGATTCACGTTCCCTCGAAAACAAGCAAAAAAAGTTACGTCGGGGGCATTTTTGACATTTCACCACTTAAACTATATATACTTTTTCCCTCTTTTTCTCTCATAATTTTTCAATTCACCCAAAATCTCAAAAACCTCTTCTCTATTCTCTCTCAAGTTTCTTCAATCAAAAAAACCACAAATATTCATAAATCTTGCAACAAAATTGAAGAACTCGATGAAAATTGTGAGGAACATTCAAGAACAAAAGTGAAGAAGTTCGAGAACCTCTCTCCCTCGTCACTCTTCACCGCTGCCACCACCACTTTTGGCCTCACTTTCCTCTGCCATGCAAACTCTGATCGCCACTGCTCCCTCCGCTTCCGGCCGCGCACGACGCCGCGGTACTGCTGTTGTCCGCCGCGATTCAGCCGACGATCTCTTCTCCTCTCAGCTGCGAGTGGAGCGGTGCTTCTCCTTCCGTCTTCGCACTTGTGTTCTTCAACTCGGTAATTGCCTTAAACTCTTGATTACTTGATGATGTTTATTATGTTGATGCGTCTGAAATTGTTTTATGAAGAGTAAAAATGTGATAATAAAATTGACATGTTGTTGTTGATTGTTGAATGATGAACGGTGATGATTGTTTGAGTTGTTGAGCATGTTTAAGGAAATAAGGTTGATATTTGATGATTGTGGTTTATACCTGTGATTTGCTTGAACTTAAACAATGCTGAATTGGTTTGAATATTTGTTCTCATGTTAATTGAGTAATCAATGGTGGCTTTAGCCTTGGTTTTAAATGTGCAGCAATGGCATGATATTGGTGAGGTCGTGGAGTTTGTTTTGAATTGCATAGATGCTGAATTTTCATGATGGATGAGGTTGCCATGAGTTGTTGTATTAGTTACTTTGGAAAATTGGTGGAAAGCTAAAGAAGAAAGGGGGTGAGCATTGTTTGTGTTTTGTTTTGGGTGTTGATTCTTGTTGTTGCTTTTTGAGTGAAAGAAAATTTGTAATAAAAATGATGTGGTAACTTGTTGATTCATGAGGATTAAAGCTTGTTAACACTTAAGTTTGTACTATTTGAAAATGCTTGAAAAGCTTGTTGTGTTGTTGCATCTTGTCACTTTCTACCCATGAAACATGTGCTATCTCTTGCCAATCAATGTGATGAATTGTATTGAGTTTGGGTGTGGTTTCAAGGCATTTTTGGGACTGGTTTTGTGAGGTTATTATGCAGAATTTTAACTTGTTCCAATTACACTATTTTGTCCATTTCATAACTCATGGAATTTGCCATTTTCTTAAACTTTTGACATGAAAATTGATATGTTTGGTTGTTGGTTATATGGTTTGATTAAGTGCTAATAGATGTGTTAGAGGTGCTGAAATTTTTCTGTTTCACTTGTTTGGTGCATTTCTACTTGTTTTAAGCTTACGCGCGCGGTATGTCGGCTTTACCAAATTTGTCATAACTTTTGAATTAGGAAGAGTTTTTGAGCATGTGAATAATGTTTTTCATACGTAATAATGTTTTCGGAGCTGTTTGCACAGTTTATTTTCGGTTTCGGACGACTTTTTTTATCGTTTTCGCTACTTCCCCTGTTCCAAAAGTCGCGCTTTCGGGCCGATTTTGTAAATTCTGACTTCATATTTGAGTTCTTTGACATATTTTTAGCCTACCATAAAATTTTGGTTTAATTCCGACAAGTTTAGTTTTTATCGTTTTTACCCGATTTTATCGTTTCGGTATACCTTTTGACTTGTAAATGCTTGTTTTGGTTTTCACATTTTTAGTGTATATATTTGATCTACTTTTGATTGCTATCTCATGTTGCTATTTTTGTTTTCATGTGCTTATGCTTAAAAAGTGTATTAAATGTCATATTCCCGTTCGTGAACGTGTGTAATTTGTCTTCGTTTGTACTTTGTCCGCTTACGGATGATTGTTACTTCTTCTTGATGCGTTTTGTATATACTTTCTCATGTGCTATGTTTCTACCTCGTGTAGTTGTTATTTTCCTGTTATCGCATTTTATGTTCTACCCAATTGCTCATTTTCGATTTAGTTTGTAGTACAATAATGCAATTCCGATTGCAGTGTCTTGTTATCTCTAACGTGTGTGCCAGTATGCAAGGTAATATGGAGGCTCTTTCCGGTTGATGCTCTCACTCGTGTTCCGCTTTATTTACGGGACACAATACATCTTATCTCTGATTCGCGTTACTATACGCATCCTTTATCATTATATTTGCTTGTCTGGATTTCTGTTTCCCTTGCAGGTGTATGATATTCGTTGTGCTCAATGCACATGTCGGCGCGTGATTTACTTTCACCGCGTCGACCCTTGATTGCTTACGCGGATTTTAATCGGAGTGCTGACATGTTTGCTGTTGCTTTTGCTAGCTCGCTCACGGGATCCTAGTTTCTTTGCTTTTCTTCGCTATAGTTTACGGATCATCATCCGTTTGGTATTAATTTCGTTTCATTTTATTTTTCTCGCACTTTATCGCTTTCTCGCATCATCCTTTAACATGAGAAGTAGGACTTAGACATGCATCTGACCAAGCCCTCGAAAGAGGCTCTGTTTTTGTTGGTGTGTTTATATTTGTGCTTTGCGGCAGGGAGTCACGGTGTAATAAGACCTATATGGCACTCCGTTAAGTCTTCATAGAAGGCACGCGGAAAGGTTTAGCAATCAACCCCCGCTTAGTCTCATCGAGTCCGTTCGATATGCGCACGCTACGCGTTGCTCGCTTCTGAACTAACACAAGATCTTGTTATCGAGTATGTCATGAAAAGGGTTCATGCAATCGGACCCCTGCCTTTTCTATAGCTCACGTTGATCGACGTTGACGCTCGGTGTATGCACACACCGTTTTCCTTTTGGATCCGTGACGGCTTGGTTGCTGAGAGGAACCCGCTCCTCTTGTCTATGACCCGATCATTTTCGCGAGGTCTAATGCTTGGTTGACTCGGGTGATTTGCTCCCCTTGGCTATGGCGGGACCGCTTTTCTATCATTCGGTCAGTGCCGGTGGTTTTGTTTGCTTTACGAGCGGAGCTCGTTTGTGTGATATACTTGTTTGCATTCGTTTTCCCCCGTAGGTTGATAGGCTAGTTTAGACTTGTACCCTTTGTATGATAACATTAGGTAGAAAGCTTTCCCCTTAGCTTAGGTTTTCCTCATGCATTCTTTAAAACACAAACCACACTCTTTGATTTTCTTTTCTTAAGAGCTTGTTATTTCTGCTCCATTCCCAGCATAAGTTTCCAAAGGTCGAGCAGCGGAGTGTGAATGTAACTCGTTCACCTAAAAAACATAAAACAAACAGAAATTAGTTAGCCGAGCTACGGTACCTCTGATTCCGCAAAACGGATACGTAGGCAGCAGGGTAGGGCCCGTGCGAGTATAACTCTTTCTTTTCCCTACATTTTGCATGCATTTTAGTCCAGATTAGCACAGTTTGCTTACTCACCCATAGTTTTAGACACAAGCGTGGATACCATCGAGTACGATGGGCGCGAGGGGTGATAACACCTTCCCCTCGCGTAACCGACTCCCTTACCTTTTTTCTCTGGTCGTGAGACCGTTGTTTTGTTTTTGTGGTTTGCTGGCATCCACTTCCTTTTCAGGATAAATATGTTAGTGGCGACTCTGTTATTTTTTGCGGTAGCGACAGCTGGCGACTCTGCTGGGGACGTTGACCTATTGCGGGTCCGGATTTAGCGAGTCAATCCTAGCGCTTGTGTGTTTATCTTTAGGTGTTTTATTGCTTTGCATATTTTCCTGTTTGCATTGCATTCTATGTGCGCTTTTACTTCTCTGCATCATATTCTAGACTGTCTGGATCTCTGTCTGTTGGGTGGGTGTTTCAAGAGGTAAGAGGCCCAATACCCAGGCTATGTGTGAAACATAGGAACCCTAGGATAGAGTGGGAGCATGGTTTGTTTCGAGGTGTACGCCTCGGGATGGATTATGTGAATACGAGCAGAATAGTGGTTTCAAACGGAGGTATTATCGTCACCTGCATCCGTGCTGTGACGGTGCTTACCTTTGAGCAAACCGTATACTGCATTTCACGACCTTACCTTGGCCTAGATTTTACTCGTGAGTGGGGCGGGAATCAATGATCATATAACAGGTACAATGTTGGTGACCGTTGTTCTCGTTCATGGGTTACCGCTGTTCTCCTTCGTGGGTTACCGTTGATCTTGTTCGAGTGGTAATCTGTGTTATATTCCAGTGTGTTGTTGGTTATGGGTTTTGGTTCCATGGATCGACATTTTGTGTTCCGTATGGTATACCATTTGGGGCCGAACTTTTGACTTTGTACAGTGTGTTACCGGCAGTCCAGAATGCCCGGTGGGCGGCACTAAGTCCCACCACTTTGCATCATAGCATATTTATTTTCCAAAAGATACGCAAAAAAAATGTATATATAATAAGCATTTGCATGTCATATTTTTCAGGGATATTCAGGAGTTCACTCAAGTTGAAGATGGACATTTCCACTGATACCGTCAAAGAAGCAAAGAGACATACGCACACCTACAGTTTCTTCTGAGAGCCGTTGACCGCCTTAGAGGGTTTGAGTTCATTGATAACTGCTTTTTGTCTGAAGAGTTTCACTGATAATTATGGGAACATTCTGACTTTGTTAGAGACTGTGGTTGAGATTCCTGCTTTGGAAACTTTGACGCAATTCTATGATCCTGAAATGAGGTGTTTCAAGTTCCAAGATTACCAGTTGGCTCCGACATTGGAAGAGTACTCCATTATTCTCAATCTCAAGATAAAAGAAGAAGTTCCATTCATCGACGTTCCAAAGGAAGTGAGCTTCAAGTCGATTGCTGCTGCTCTTTATTTGAGCATAAAAGAAGTGTCTGATAATTGGAAATCGAGTGGAGTCTCGGGGTTCTCTTTGAAGTTCTTGGTCAGAAAAGCCAAAGAGGAATTTGAGAAAGATAATTGGAACGCATACAATGCATTGCTTGCTGTGGCCATTTACGGGATTGTGATGTTCCCGAATGTTCCCAATTTTGTGGACTCGGCTGCGATACACATCTTCATGGGAAAGAATCTTGTTCCTACATTGTTGGCCGATACTTATTATGCCGTTCATTCCCGATATGAGAAAAGTGGTGGTGCTATCACTTGTTGCCTTCAGTTGTTGTTCATCTGGTTCCTCTCTTTGTTACCCAGCAAAGGACCTTTTGTGAAGACAAGGGAGACACTCAAATGGACCCAAAGGATTATGTCACTCACTTCCTATGATATCCAGTGGCAAAAGCACCGAATTAATGTTTCCGAGGTGATAGTTGGATGTGGCGAGTTCGATAATGTTCCTTTGGTTGGTACTAGAGGTTGCATCAATTACAATCATGTGGTATCTCTGCGTCAGTTGGGGTATACCTTGAATGACAAGCCGGCGGATTATTTGGTAGCGGAGACGGTCTATTTTGAGAAGGGGTCGGATCCAGAAAAATTGAAGAGAATAATTGTGGCTTGGAAGAAGGTCCGTAAGCATTGTGGAGCTCATTTAGGGAAGAAAGAATCGCTTGCTTTGACGCCATATGTTAAGTGGATTGAAAAGCGGGTCGGAAAATTGTTGCTGCCATATGATAGAGTTGCACCACTTCAAAAGCAACCTCCTTTGATTCTATCTGAATTTGTGCCAACAGAACTTTACAAGAATGCTTTGGTTACCAACTACCGGTTGCACGAAAGAGAACAAGAGACCAACTTGAAATTCTTTGAAGAAAGAGATGCAAAGATGAGGTTGATGCACCAGCTCAAGCAAGTCGAAGGTGCAAGCTCAAGTCAGGCAAGTGTCCAGAGGCGTCCTTATGAGTTGCTAAAAAAAGATTTGCGCTGTAAGCAACAGGAGTGTCTACAGTTACAAAGATCAGAGAATAGTCTCAAGAGACAGAAGCGGGATTCAGATAAACAGCTAGCGGAAGAGAAGGCCAAGTCAGCTCGACTTGAAGAAGAGCTCGCAAGACTCCGAGCCCAACGGTGAGGAGATGGAGAAGCTCATTCTGTTATCAGGCGATCATAGTGCTATTGTGGAGTAGATTTGCTGTTTATTCTTGATGTTTGTCGCCCATATCCAGGATTGTTTGATGGGGTCGCATTTTGATATTCTGGTTTTCTTTTGTATGCCTTATGAGCACATTGTGACACGATTATGTGTTTTGTTTGTATGAACTCAAATTTGCAATTATGTTTGAATGAAATATGCTCAGTTTGATGAAGTATTCTCGTGTGTGGATTGTTATTCAAATATATTCGGTATCAGGGTTGCTATGTCCTATCTGAAAGTGGGATGAACTCTTGGATACCTGAAACTTGACAAACATTTCATGCATATCATTCATATATCATACATGTCATATATTAGCAGGTTTCGCAGGTCTTATATCTTATGTCTCGCTGTTTTGTTACCAGAAGGTGTTCTAAGACGGCTAATCACCTGTATCCGACTAGGAGCAATCAGAGAAGGCACATGGAACAGATTCAGGAACAGATGGCAAAAATGAGAGCTCAATTGATGGAACGGATGAATGCGCAGATGGCGCAGTTCATGGAGGCACTGACTAATGTGACAAAGGGGCAGGATGACTTGCGAGTTCTCGTCGAGAACTCCCAAAAGAATGAGAATGGAGGACATCAGGGGCTGTTTGACGATGTGTCTGGCAGGATTGACGATTATCATGATCCGAATGAGTTCAATCACAAGGGAGGGCACTATAATCCTTTCAATCAGCGTCATGGATTTCCACCTCCACCTCCGTCTCGTCTATTGGGGAGGAGAGATACTCAGAACCGTGGTAATTTGGATTTCAATGGTGAGAACTTTGATTAGGTATCAAGGCATAGTGCTGAAGGTGCGCGTGAGGAAGTTGAAAGGTATCGTCTGATTGAGGAACGTCTTAGGGCTGTTAAAGGCAAATGGGTGTTAGGCATGGATATCAATGACTTGGGGCTGGTTCCTGGTGTGAGGATTCCACTGAAATTCAAGGTTCCATCTTTCGACAAATACAATGGCGCGACTTGTCCCATGACTCATGTTAAGGCGTATTATCGGAAGATGTCAGTATACTCTGAGGATGAAGGCTTTCTAATGCACTTCTTCCAAGATAGCTTGGCTGGAGCTTCTTTGGAGTGGTATTTACAACTCGAGCGCACTCATATTCATTCTTGGAGAGATCTTGTGGAGGCTTTTGTTAAGCATTATCAATATAATGTTGACATGGCGCCTAATAGGACCCAGTTGCAAGGTCTAGTGCAAGAGTCCAAGGATTCCTTCAAGGCATACGCTCAGAAATGGCGTGAATTGGCAGCAAGAGTGCAGCCTCCCATGACTGAGCGTGAGATGATTGATATGTTCACAAGTACTCTATTTGGACACTACTATTTGGCTTGTAGTACTTCTGCAAGCTTTGCTGAGATGGTTAGATGTGGCGAACGTGTCGAGGTGGGCTTGAAGATGGGAACGATACAGTTGGGTGGTGTTGCTAGTTCTACTGGTGGAAAGAAACCGTCAGAGGGTCATGCCAGAAAGAGAGAAGGAAACACGGACGCTGTATATGGGCGAAGTGGCAAAGGAAGAGGTAATTCTCAAGTCAATGATGTTATTATTCTTGTGCCGCAACAACAACAACAACAATAGGGGCAGAGCCCTCAATATCAAAATAACCAGTATCGGCAGAGAAGGGATAGAAAGATTGACCCGATTCCCATGACATATGCTCAGGTGTTGCAACATTTGCTCAAGATTGAGAAGATTACTTTTAGAGATGCTCCGCATGCTCCGGATACGCGATCTCCGAATTACAATGCAAATGCACGGTGTGCTTTTCATTCAGGCGCTCCTGGCCATGATACAGAGAGGTGTATTGCGTTGAAGAACAAAGTCCAAGACTTGTTGGACCAAAAGATTATTCAATTCACTCCTACGCCCAATATTGCCAATAATCGGATGCCTACTCACGGAGGTTCGGGTGTGAATTCCATTGAGAGTGAAGAGATAAGTGTTGTATCCAAAGTGGGCTGTTCGACTTTTCCTCTTGTATCTGTGAAGCAACATCTGGTCAATAGCGGCATCTTCCCGGGCTGTGGTGTGGATTGTAAGAATTGCAAGAGTCAGCCCGAAGGTTGTGCTGATTTGAAAAGTATGGTACAAAAGCTGATCGACGAGGGTCCTCTTCAATTTTATCGAAGGTTGAGAGGCGCGGAGAGTGAGGATGGTGAAGTGGCTGTGATCTCAATTCCTTATGAGCCAGTTGCTCCAGTATGTATCCAAGTGCCTATTCAGATACCTGTAAGTATCCCATATGAGGAACAACCAGCGGCGTTAATGATTGTCGTTCCAGGGCCAATTCCATATGAGAGTGAGAAGGCCTTCCCTTGGCATTATGGTTCAGACGTGTATTACTATGGCACGAAGGAAGAGGGTGAGCCGTCTAAAGAGAAACTTGTGGAAGACGCAGTTGCAAACACTGATAATTTCGCTGGTACCGGTAGAATCACTCGCAGTGGCAGGGTGTTCTCCCCTCAGCCAATACAAAACAATGCAGATGCTTTGGCTAAGGCCAAAGGCAAACAAGTGATGAATGATGTCCAGAATTCTCCGATTCAGAATGGGACACCTGATAGTGTTGTGCCTTCCAAGGATGTGGAAGAGTTGTTGAGAATTATCAGGAAGTCTGATTACAAAGTTGTTGAGCAGTTGGGTCAGACCCAATCAAAGATTTCCATCTTGCAATTGTTGATGTGTTCAGAAGGTCATAGAGATGCTCTCTTAAGAATTCTGAATGGTGCTTACGTGCCGCATGAAATATCTGTGAATCAGTTAGAGGCGGTGGCCAATAATATTTCCGCTGGAAACGGTTTGGGATTTACTGATCGTGATCTTCCTCCAGAAGGGAGAAACCATAACAAGGCGTTGCATATTTCGATGGAGTGTAAGGGGACGACTTTGTCCCGTGTTTTGGTTGATACTGGTTCTTCCTTGAACGTGCTTCCCAAATCGGCCCTCATGAGAATTGACTATGCTGGTGTTGAGTTGAGGCCTAGTGAGTTGGTGGTACGTGCCTTTGACGGTTCAAGGAGGTCTGTGTTTGGAGAGGTAGATCTACCAGTCCAAGTGGGTCCTCAGATCTTTACCACAACCTTTTATGTGATAGATATTCAACCCGCTTACTGTTGTTTGTTGGGACGGCCCTGGATTCACAAGGCTGGCGCTGTGACATCCACTCTTCATCAGAAGTTGAAGTATCCGGTTGATGGTAAAATGGTGACGGTTTGTGGTGAGGAGGATTACATCGTGAGTCACTTCTCTTCTTTCCGGTATGTGGAGATCGAAGGTGAAATACATGAGACGCCATTCCAAGCGTTTGAAGCTGTAAATGTTGTGAGAACTCCTCCTTATGAGATAACGAAGCTAGAAACGGTTATGTCTTCCCTGAAAGACGCACAGGTTGTTGTCAAGACTAGAAAGGTGGAAGGCTGGGGGCAAGTAATTGACGTGCGTCCCAAATTTGACAAGAATGGTCTCGGTTTCAGTCCTGGAAAGTAGATTGCATCGCCAAAGCCTAATATCCTTAGCCCGGTCAAGATTGTGAGTGGTGGTGTCATTCAAGATGGTCAGGTTAATTCCATTGTCAATGGTGAAGAGGTGGATAGTGACTGTGATTTTGATAGATGGATTCTTCCAAGTGCTCTTGGAGAGAAGATCAACAACTGGACAATCGAAGAAGTCATTCAAGTCACACAGGCTCAGGAGTAAATTTCTTGTTTTTGCTTTTCTTATCATGCAATAATTCTTACGCTCTGCCCAAGGCGTAGTGAATCATTTGTAGGGCCATGCAGTTCGCATTTTCAAAGTTAATCATGAAATAAAAGAACGTTTTTGCATTCAAATGTTTTGCTCTTTGTCTTTCTTTTTAAATTTTTCCTTTCAATGGCAATGTTTTTGCACACACTTGCACATAGTTTAATAAAAATAAAACTAAAATAAAAACATCAATCATGCAGATGTTCCACCGCCACGGATTCCATTGGTAACGGTTCCGCTATTGCTTATTATGATTTTGACAATCCGATCTACCAAGCCAAGGAGGAAGCTTATGAACATTGTGATCTCCCCGATGAGTTTGCCAGATTATTGAAACAGGAAGAAAAGAAAGCGATTCAACCGCATCGGGTGGCAATTGAGATGGTGAATGTTGGCACTAAAGAGCATGTCCGAGAAGTCAAGATAGGGGCTACGCTTGAGAATAGTGTGAAGCAGAGGCTTATTGCTATGTTGAAAGAGTATGCGGATATCTTTGCTTGGTCCTACGAGGATATGCCGGGGCTTGATACAGATATTGTGGTACACCGTCTACCTCTCAAGGAAGATAGTCCTCCTGTCAAGCAGAAGCTTCGAAGGACTCGCCCAGATATGTCTGAAAAGATTAAGAAAGAAGTTGAGAAACAGTTTGATAGTGGCTTCTTGCAAGTGGTGAATTACCCGCCGTGGGTTGCGAATATTGTTCCTGTGCCCAAGAAGGATGGAAAAGTCAGGATGTGTGTTGACTACAGGGATTTGAATAGAGCGAGTCCGAAAGATGATTTTCCTCTCCCCCACATTGATGTGTTGGTGGATAACACGACTCCTTTTAAGGTGTTTTCCTTCATGGATGGCTTCTCTGGTTACAATCAGATAAAGATGGCACCAGAAGACATGGAGAAAACAACGTTTTTCACCCCATGGGGAACTTTCTGCTATAAAGTCATGCCTTTTGGGTTGAAAAACGCAGGGGCAACGTACCAGCGCGCCATGGTGACTCTTTTTCACGACATGATTCACAAAGAGATTGAAGTGTATGTCGATGACATGATTGCAAAGTCTCACACTGAAGAAGAGCACTTGGTTCACTTGCAGAAGTTGTTTGAAAGGCTTCGGGAATTCAGGCTGAGGTTGAATTCAAACAAATGCACTTTCGGAGTGCGATCCGGAAAATTGTTGGGCTTTGTTGTTAGTGGAAAAGGTATTGAAGTCGATCCTACCAAAATAAAAGCCATACAAGAGATGCCTGAGCCGAGAACAGAAAAAGAGGTCCTTGGTTTCTTAGGGAGATTGAACTACATTGCTAGATTCATCTCTCATCTTACGGCCACTTATGAACCAATATTCAAATTACTAAGAAAAGATCAGACGACCAGGTGGAATAATGATTGTCAAAAAGCGTTCGAAAAAGTGAAAGAGTATCTGCAGGAACCTCCGATACTAATGCCTCCGGTGCTAGGAAGGCCTTTGATTATGTACCTCACAGTTCTTGAGAATTCAATGGGATGTGTGCTGGGTCAACATGACGAGTCTGGCCGAAAAGAGCATGCAATATACTACCTTAGCAAAAAGTTTACCGACTGTGAATCCCGATACTCACTGCTCGAGAAAACTTGTTGTGCTTTGGTGTGGGCTGCTCGCCGGCTGAGGTAGTATATGTTGGTTCACACCACCTTATTGATTTCCAAGATGGATCCTATCAAGTATGTCTTTGAGAAGCCCGCTCTTTCCGGAAGAGTAGCCAGGTGGCAAATGATTTTGACTGAATATGATATCCAGTATACTACCCAGAAAGCCATCAAAGGTAGTGTGTTGGCGGATTATCTTGTGCATCAGCCTGTCGATGATTATGAACCGATGAAGTTTGAATTCCCCGATGAGGATGTCTTGTACATTAGAGATTGTAACCTTCCTGGACCATAGGAAGGACCCGAACCAAGATCGCGATGGACGCTCGTGTTCGATGGGGCCTCTAATGCACTCGGGAATGGTGTTGGAGCTGTAATTACTTCTCCACCAGGCTTTCATATTCCGTTTACAGCCAGAATCTATTTTGATTGCATCAATAACATGGCTGAATATGAAGCCTGCATCTATGGTATCAAAGTTGCGATTGATTTGCGAATCAAGTACTTGAAAGTTTATGGGGATTCCAATCTTGTCATTAGCCAGATAATGGAGATTGGGAAACTCGCCATCAGAATCTGATTCCATACAAAGAGCACGTGATGAGACTCATCCCGTACTTTAATGAGATCACATTCGAGCATATTTCTAGAGAAGAGAACAATCTTGCTGACGCTCTCGCTACTTTGGCTTCTATGTTCAAAGTGAAATGGGCCAATGAAGCGCCTAACATCACCATCAACAGGTTGGATGAGCCAGCATTCTTCTTTGAGGCTGATGTTGAATTAGACGGAAATCCATGGTATCATGATATCAAAAAGTTCCTTGATACTCAAGAGTATCCTCCGGAAGCGCCGGTGACTGATAAGAAGTTTCTGAGAAGGTTTGCAGCTAAGTTCTACCTCAACCGTGGGGTATTGTACAAGAGGCATCATGACGGTGTGTTTCTCCGATGTGTTGTGAAAGAAGAAGCTTCGAAAATCATCAAAGAAATGCACGAAGGCGAGTTTGGTACCCATTCTAGTGGGCATACGATGGCTAAGAAGATCTTGAGGGCTGGTTACTATTGGTCCACTATGGAAACTGATTGTCATAACCATGTCAGAATTTGTCACAAGTTCCAGATCTATGCCGATAAAGTGCACGTGCCGCCTGTGCCTTTGAATGTTTTGACTTCTCCGTGGCCTTTTGCAATGTGGGGCATTGACATGATTGGAGAGATTAAGCCTACCGCTTCTAATGGACATCGCTTCATTTTGGTTGCCATCGATTACTTCACCAAGTGGGTTGAAGCTGCATCTTATGCGAATGTCACCAAGCAAGTGATTACTCGCTTTATCAAGCACAACAGAATCTGTCGTTATGGGATTCCTGAGAAGATCATTACTGATAATGGATCGAATCTCAATAACAAGATGATGAAGGAGCTTTGTGAGTTCTTCAAGATCAAGCACCACAATTCTTCTCCGTATCGTCCAAAGATGAATGGCGCTGTCGAAGCGGCTAATAAGAATATTAAGAAGATTGTGCAGAAGATGGTAGTGACTTACCAAGATTGGCACGAGATGCTACCTTTCGCCTTGCATGGTTATCGCACCTCTGTGCGTACATCGACTGGGGCGACTCCTTTCTCACTTGTTTACGGTATGGAAGCGGTATTTCCTGTTGAAGTTGAGATTCCTTCCCTGAGGATTATGAAAGACGTTGAGCTTGACGAGTCAGAATGGGTACAAAATCGGATGGATCAGTTGAACCTCATTGACGAGAAACGCTTAGCGGCTATTGGACATGGTCAGGTATACCAAAAGAAGATGAGAAAAGCTTTTGACAAGCGGGTGCGAACCCAAAGCTATAAACCAGGTGATCTGGTACTCAAAAGAATCATCCTTCCTCAGGGTGATCCTCGAGGCAAGTGGACTCCGAAGTATGAAGGCCCCTTTGTTGTGCAGAAAGTATTCTTTGTAGTAAAAAAATACTTCGCATAGACCTAAAAAAAATGAAATAAAAAAGAAAAAATGGAAAAAAAAAAGAAAAAAAAAAAGAAGAAAAGAAAAAAGGAAAATGAATCAGGCAAAAGAATGAAAAAGAAACAAATATACCCGCTAAGTTGAAAACCCGAAAGGGCGACTTAGGAAAAAAAGGGACAAAAGCAAACGACTACATCTTGCATGCCACCTTGGTAATCACTCTTCATACATGCTTAAGGCTCCCAACTGAGGGATAAGCAAGACTCCGTGTTCTTGAGTTTGCACCTGGCAGCTCAAATCCCTAAAGCATTCTCTAATTCCAATTGTCGTGTTTAGGGCTCCCGACCGAGGGATAAGCAAGACTCTGTGTTCTTGAGTTTGCATCTGGCAGCTCAAATCCCTAAAGCACTCACCAAACTCCGGCAGGTCCATAAGTTCAGTGATGTTACATCAATCAGTCGTCAGATCGGGCAGTGATCAATCCTAATGAGTACGGTCTTCCAAAGTAAGGAGATGAGAACGTCAAGGTTATAAAAGTGATAGCGGGATCGAAACCAATGGATATCCGTTTCACATAGCCATTTCTCTTGTATTCAAAAATGTGTAGTTACCTCTTACTAGGAACTACTTCCTAAATGTATCCGCCCTTTTTCGGGCATTTTTCATATCAATTAATAAAGAGCTTTTCATCTTAAAAAGTTGTTTTCTTTTACTGTTTTGTTTGCATAAAACGTCCTGAGTTTGTGTTAAACTTTGCATATGAAAACTGCATTGCTTTTACAATACATGATTGGAAATGATAAAATCTTTGAATTTACTTCGAAGTTTTGTGTAATAAGAATGGAAGGCGAAGATGTCAGGCTATATCCTGGGGTATTTTCATGTGTTTACCTCGCAGGTACATCCTTTCGAGTACACCATGTCAGCGCGTTGGTGGATCTATCCGAGTGAGATTCTCATTCCCCAGCCAAGCGCATTCAAATGAGAGGTCCTCGTTCCCCAGCTGGGTGCATCCATATGAGATTTTCTTTATTCCAAGATTCTCATATCCTCAGCAAGGCACATCTCAATGCATTCTCCGTGTTCTAGGAACCCTTTTCCCCGGCAGAATGTCTTCTCCCCAATTGAATCAGGATTGATTGGTATCTAATTCCCCAGCAAGCTCTTGATGAGGTTCCTTGTCCAAGTGCCTCATTTTCTCCAGTGGAGCGTTGCTCTCTCCGACAGATTGATCTGTTTCCCCCAAGAGAGTTATCTTATTCCCCAGTGGAATGGTCTTAACAAAGGTTCTTAGGCTCAGTTCCTTATCCCTAGCGGATTTCTTATTTTCCCCAGCAGATCGTTATGCAGCACTATTCATCTTCCCCACGGAGTTTCTCTCCTCAGCAGGGTTTCACTTGCATACTCAACATGTATCCTTCAAGGATTTCCCCAGCAGAATGCGTCCTGCACAATCAAGTCGGTCACTCCCCTTGAGAGTTGTCTCCATGACTTGCCCTTATCTCCATATCCCCAGTGTGTCGAGAATTTGTTTCTCCAGTGAAGTTGCCAGGGTATTCTCCAAGCAGTTAAGTGGGATATTCATATCCCCAAGCAGGATTTGTTCCCCAGCCAGAGCTCGCGTCTAGATTTGATCGTCTCCAGCAGATTTCCGATCCATCCTTGCCAGCTCGTAGTTTGTGACCCTTGGTCACCCATCTTGTCCTCCTTGCAGAATTACATACGCTCTCCAGGACTTTTTCAGCAATTCAGTGCTCCTCCGCTGTCTCCCTAAACAATGTCCGAATCATGCATCATTCACATTGCATTCTCTAAGCGTGTAGCATTTCCATCATCGGAATACTACTCCATCCAACATTCATACATGCATCATGTATAAATCATATCATATCTGTTTCTTTCTGCAGGAAAGTTATCATGATACAAATGCCTCTCAGAGAGCAACTCGCCTAATCACTACAGGCGCTTATCCTGATGTCTAAATCAGAAGAAGAACTCATCTGCCCAGTCATGATGCTTACTATCAGTTGAAGATGTTTTTCTTTTCCCGACGTACACAGTTCGGAAGAGATATCCGTTCCTATTCCTGATAAACCAGACTTTCAGTTGAGGGAACCGCCTTCGGATCTCGTCGATCTTCCTAAGGAGCAAGCCACTGATACCCAGATCAGATGGAGATATCTGCCTGATTGACTTTGTCATTCAGAAGAGGATTGTTCTACTTATTTTCTAGCATCGAGCCTAGATTAGTTTAAAGACTTCCTTTCCCGGCGTACACAGTTCGGAAGAGATATATGTTCCTATTCCTGATAAACCAGACTTTCAGTTGAGGGAACCGCCTCCGGATCTCGTCGATCTTCCTAAGGAGCAAGCCACTGATACCCAGATCAGATGGAGATATCTGCCTGATTGACTTTGTCATTCAGAAGAGGATTGTTCTACTTATTTTTTGGCATCGCGCCCAGATCAGTTTAAAGACTTCCTTTCCCGACGTACACAGTTCGGAAGAGATATTGTTCCTGTCTTGATAAACCAGACTTTCAGTTGAGGGAACCGCCTCCGGATCTCGTCGATCTTACGAAGGAGCAAGCCGCTGATACCCAGATCAGTTGGAATATCTGCCTGATGATTTAATTGCATCAGATGGAGATGTCGCCTTGGTGCCCAGACCAGAGATATTTACTACCCGTTGATGCCAGATCAACCGGAATATCTCATTTCGATTCCCAAATCGACTTAGACATCTATCCCCGATTCCTGTTCGGAAGACATCTGCTACGCCTGATGCCCAGATCAGTCGAGATGTTACTTCTCTTGATGCCCAGATCAATTGAAGTCTTTTCCCCTGCCTGAGGGGTTATCTGTTCCTTCTTATCGCAAGTTGGAGCTACTTAATTATCCTGGTCAACTGAAGTTTTTTCTCCTTGCTTGTGGGGAGGTACATTCTTTCTTTTAACAAAGACGGAATCTTCTGGTGATCAAGAGTGCAAATTTTCGAGTTCATTCTGGTATTCAATCTCCTTCCACCTCAACGGTTCAAAACATGCGTTTCTCACTCATCAGGTTCAAGAAGTTTGAATAGGGGCAACTGTTGCACTCCAAAATTTGCCCTCTTTATTTGAGATATAAGTTATTAACGACGTTTAGTTTTTTATTCAAAAATTAAAGAAAAATAATAAAGAGTTCTTGTGGCTTTAAGGAAGTGCGACTTGAAAAATGGTTTAAACTGTGTAATTACGAAAAAATTCACAGGTCCTGTTCGGAAAGTGATATGAGATGAATTCCCGTGTGGTCCCGACCGTTTCGACGATATCTATAACTTTCGTGTTCGGCTCGGGAACCAATTCTTTGAGGAAAGTTGTCGAATTTGCAAATTACTCGAGATTTCGCAGTGAAAATGGTGTTGAACCGCAGGTTTTAGGACAATAAAAAATTCATATCTCACAATCCGTTCGTCCGATTCGCTCGAAAATTTAACTGGAGATCCGTGCTAATATTCCCGACATTTCATATGTTTGGGCTGTCGACCAATTATGCACCGAAAATTCCCAGCATTTTGAAGAGTGTCGTGTTTTTTCAGTGAAAAGTGTGTTTTCTGGTATATCGCGGCGAGTTTGAAAATTCATAACTTCTTCGATTTTTATCGTCTGAGGTTCATTCCGGTGGCATTCTCTCGGAAATTTTGTTATCTTCGATTCTTCGTCACACGTGCTAAGTCATATTTCGAGCTGAAGTTTGAGTTTTATCGCGTTCTTTGAACGGTACTCGCAAAATTCTGCACGGTCGCACCAGATGAACCGATTTTTCTCGTCATCCAAACGCGCATAATTTCCTCACCGTTTGTCGGATTGAGACGATTCTCGCGGCTACGAGTCACAAATTTGGTCATCTTCACAGTGATGTTCGTTTTATTTCCGAATTTCACACCGAATCACGTATCCTCGAAAACGAGAAAAAAAAAATTACGTCGGGGGCCTTTTTGACATTTCACCACTTAAACTATATATACTTTTTCCCTCTTTTTCTCTCATAATTTTTCAATTCACCCAAAATCTCAAAAACCTCTTCTCTATTCTCTCTCAAGTTTCTTCAATCAAAAAAACCACAAATATTCATAAATCTTGCAACAAAATTGAAGAACTCGATGAAAATTGTGAGGAACATTCAAGAACAAAAGTGAAGAAGTTCGAGAACCTCTCTCCCTCGTCACTCTTCACCGCTGCCACCACCACTTTTGGCCTCACTTTCCTCTGCCATGCAAACTCTGATCGCCACTGCTCCCTCCGCTTCCGGCCGCGCACGACGCCGCGGTACTGCTGTTGTCCGCCGCGATTCAGCCGACGATCTCTTCTCCTCTCAGCTGCGAGTGGAGCGGTGCTTCTCCTTCCGTCTTCGCACTTGTGTTCTTCAACTCGGTAATTGCCTTAAACTCTTGATTACTTGATGATGTTTATTATGTTGATGCGTCTGAAATTGTTTTATGAAGAGTAAAAATGTGATAATAAAATTGACATGTTGTTGTTGATTGTTGAATGATGAACGGTGATGATTGTTTGAGTTGTTGAGCATGTTTAAGGAAATAAGGTTGATATTTGATGATTGTGGTTTATACCTGTGATTTGCTTGAACTTAAACAATGCTGAATTGGTTTGAATATTTGTTCTCATGTTAATTGAGTAATCAATGGTGGCTTTAGCCTTGGTTTTAAATGTGGAGCAATGGCATGATATTGGTGAGGTCGTGGAGTTTGTTTTGAATTGCATAGATGCTGAATTTTCATGATGGATGAGGTTGCCATGAGTTGTTGTATTAGTTACTTTGGAAAATTGGTGGAAAGCTAAAGAAGAAAGGGGGTGAGCATTGTTTGTGTTTTGTTTTGGGTGTTGATTCTTGTCGTTGCTTTTTGAGTGAAAGAAAATTTGTAATAAAAATGATGTGGTAACTTGTTGATTCATGAGGATTAAAGCTTGTTAACACCTAAGTTTGTACTATTTGAAAATGCTTGAAAAAATATGTGAATTGAATGTGGTTGAATTTTAAGTGTTGATTATGGAATATAGCATGATTTTTTAGGCTATTTGGAATTGTTTTGGAACATTAGTTATACAGAATTTTTGAGCTTGTTGTGTTGTTGCATCTTGTCACTTTCTACCCATGAAACATGTGCTATCTCTTGCCAATCAATGTGATGAATTGTATTGAGTTTGGGTGTGGTTTCAAGGCATTTTTGGGACTGGTTTTGTGAGGTTATTATGCAGAATTTTAACTTGTTCCAATTACACTATTTTGTCCATCTCATAACTCATGGAATTTGCTATTTTCTTACACTTTTGACATGAAAATTGATATGTTTGGTTGTTGGTTGACTTCAAGTGATTATATGGTTTGATTAAGTGCTAATAGATGTGTTAGAGGTGCTGAAATTTTTCTGTTTCACTTGTTTGGTGCATTTCTACTTGTTTTAAGCTTACGCGCGCGGTATGTCCGCTTTACCAAATTTGTCATAACTTTTGATTTAGGAAGAGTTTTTGAGCATGTGAATAATGTTTTTCATACGTAATAATATTTTCGGAGCTGTTTGCACAGTTTATTTTTGGTTTCGGCCGACTTTTTTTACCGTTTTCGCTACTGCCCCTGTTCCAAAAGTCGCGCTTCCGGGCCGATTTTGTAAATTCTGACTTCATATTTGAGTTTGTTGACATATTTTTAGCTTACCATAAAATTTTGGTTTAATTCCGACAAGTTTAGTTTTTATCGTTTTTACCCGATTTTATCGTTTCGGTATACCTTTTGACTTGTAAATGCTTGTTTTGGTTTTCACATTTTTAGTGTATATATTTGATCTACTTTTGATTGCTATCTCATGTTGCTATTTTTGTTTTCATGTGCTTATGCATAAAAAGTGTATTAAATGTCATATTCCCGTTCGTGAACGTGTGTAATTTGTCTTCGTTTGTACTTTGTCCGCTTACGGATGATTGTTACTTCTTCTTGATGCGTTTTGTATATACTTTCTCATGTGCTATGTTTCTACCTCGTGTAGTTGTTATTTTCCTCTTATCGCATTCTTATGTTCTACTTAGTTGCTCATTTTCGATTTAGTTTGTAGTACAATAATGCAATTCCGATTGCAGTGTCTTGTTATCTCTAACGTGTGTGCCAGTATGCAAGGTAATGTGGAGGCTCTTTTCGGTTGATGCTCGCACTCGTGTTCCGCTTTATTTACGGGACACGATACATCTTATCTCTGATTCGCGTAACTATACACATCCTTTATCATTATACTTGCTTGTCTGGATTTCTGTTTCCCTTGCAGGTGTATGATATCGTTGTGCTCAATGCACACGTCGGCGCGTGATTTACTTTCACCGCATCGACCCTTGATTGCTTACGCGGATTTTAATCGGAGTGCTGACATGTTTGTTGTTGCTTTTGCTAGCTCGCTCGTGGGATCCTAGTTTATTTGCTTTTCTTCGCTACAGTTTACGTATCATCATCCGTTTGGTATTGATTTCGTTTCATTTTATTTTTCTCGCACTTTATCGCTTTCTCGCATCATCCTTTAACATGAGAAGTAGGACTTAGACATGCATCTGGCCAAGCCCTCGAAAGAGGCTCTGTTTTTGTTGGTGTGTATCTATTTGTGCTTTGCGGCAGGGAGTCACGGTGTAGACCTATATGGCACTCCGTTAAGTCCTCATAGAAGGCACGCGGAAAGGGTTAGCAATCAACCCCCGCTTAGTCTCATCGAGTCCGTTCGATATGCGCACGCTACGCGTTGCTCGCTTCTGAAAAGGGTTCATGCAATCGGACCCCCGCCTTTTCTATAGCTCACGTTGATCGACGTTGACGCTCGGTGTACGCACGCACCGTTTTCCTTTTGGATCCGTGACGGCTTGGTTACTGAGAGGAACCCGCTCCTCTTGTCTATGACCCGATCATTTTCGCGAGGTCTAATGCTTGGTTGACTCGGGTGATTCGCTCTCCTTGGCTATGGCGGGACCGCTTTTCTATCATTCGGTCAGTGCCGGTGGTTTTGTTTGCTTTACGAGCGGAGCTCGTTTGTGTGATATACTTGTTTGCATTCGTTTTCCCCCGTAGGTTGATAGGCTAGTTTAGACTTGTACCCTTTGTATGATAATATTAGGTAGAAAGCTTTCCCCTTAGCTTAGGTTTTCCTCATGCATTCTTTAAAACACAAACCACACTCTTTGATTTTCTTTTCTTAAGAGCTTGTTATTTCCGCTCCATTCCCAGCATAAGTTTCCAAAGGTCGAGCAGCGGAGTGTGAATGTAACTCGTTCACCTAAAAAACATAAAACAAACAGAAATTAGTTAGCCGAGCTACGATACCTCTGATTCTGCAAAACGGATACGTAGGCAACAGGGTAGGGCCCGTGCGAGTATAACTCTTTCTTTTCCCTACATTTGCATGCATTTTAGTCCAGATTAGCACAGTTTGCTTACACACCCATAGTTTTAGACACAAACGTGGATAGCATCGAGTACGATGGGCGCGAGGGGTGCTAACACCTTTCCCTCGCGTAACCGACTCCCTTACCTTTTTTCTCTGGTCGTGAGACCGTTGTTTTATTTTTGTGGTTTGCTGGCATCCCCTTCCTTTTTAGGATAGATATGTTAGTGGCGACTCTGTTAATTTTCGCGGTAGCGACACAATCCTCCGTTGCTCAAAGGCACGCATGATCCTGAAGGTGCTCAGAAATGGATAAAAGAAATCGAGAGGATTTTCAGAGTCATCGATTGTGCTAAGAATCTGAAGGTGAGGTATGGTACACATATGTTGTTCGAAGAAGCTGATAATTGGTGGATGTCGACCAGAGCTGAACTGGATGCTGATGGTATAGATATTTCTTGGACTGTGTTCAAAAGGGAGTTTTTGAGAAGGTACTTCCCTGAGGACGTAAGAGGCACGAAGGAAGTTAAATTTTTGGAGCTGACTCAAGGTAATATGACGGTACTCGAATATGCCTCGAAGTTTGTTGAGTTGGCAAAGTACTACGTTCACTACAACAATAATGAAGCTAGTGAGTTCTCAAAGTGTGTCAAATTTGAGAATGGTCTTTGTGATGAAATCAAGCAAGGTATCAGAGGATTCGGTGATGTGTCGATTTAATGGATTGAAGCAGGATATTCGAAGAGGATAACATTAATCTGAAGTCATTCACTCTCGCGAGTTAGTTGACAAAAAGTGTAAGAAGCCTATGGATAGAGGTAAGCCATACGGTAGAGGTAAAGCTGCTAATTGGAAGAAACATAGTGGAGGAGATTCTAGTGCTCGTGTCAGATGTTACAATTGTGGTGAGATGGGACATCGTAGACATGAATGTAAGCTTGATAAGAAGAAGTGTTTCAAGTGTGACCAAGTGGGTCATATTGCTGCTGACTGTAAGGAAAAGGTTGTGACTTGCTACAACTGTGGTGAAGAAGGTCATATTAGTCCGAATTGTACCAAGCCGAAGAAGAACGAATCGGGAGGAAAGGTTTTTGCTTTGCCCGGATCAAAGACTACTCCAGAGGAGAGATTGATTAAATGTATGTGTTTTATCCATGGCACACCTTTAATTGCAAGTATTGATATTGGAGCAACTCATTATTTTATTTCTTTGGATTGTGCTAAGAGGTTGAATTTAGAAATATCTGACATAAATGGAAGCATGGTTATTGACACTCATGCATTGGGTTCAGTAACTACTTCGTCTGCGTGCTTGAATTGTCCAGTTGATATTTTTGGTAGAGAATTCGGGATGGACTTAGTGTGCCTTCCATTGAAACAACTTGATGTAATCCTAGGAATGAACTGGTTGGAATTCAACCGTGTTCATATCAACTGTTTTGTGAATAAGGTAATATTTTCTGAAGCTGTTAGTGTTGATGATCTGAACATGATAGCTAGACAAGTGAATGGCGCCATTGAAGACGATGCAGCTGCATTTATGTTGTTTGCATTGATGGATTTGAAAGAGAAAGTGGTGAGTAGAGAACTACCAGTGGTATGTGATTTTCTAGAAGTTTTTCCGGAAGATGTGAACGAATTTCCACCAAAAAGAGAAGTGGAATTTTCTATTGAATTGATTCCGGGAACTAGTCCAGTGACGATGGCATCGTATTGTATGTCGCCGTCTAAGTTGGCTGAACTGAAGAAACAATTGGAAGAATTGCTTGAGAAGAAATTCATTCGTCCGAGTGTTTCTCCGTGGGGTGCACCTGTGTTTCTAGTAAAGAAGAAAGAGGGTTCGATGAGGCTGTGTGTGGATTACAGACAATTGAACAAGGTTATTATCAAGAATCGGTATCCATTGTTGAGGATTGATGATTTGATGGATCAGTTGTTTGAAGTCTGTGTATTTAGTAAGATTGATCTGAGGTCTGGGTATCACCAAATTCGTGTGAAAGACGACGACATTCAGAAGAATGCCTTTAGAACGAAGTATGGACATTACGAGTATTCGGCAATGCCGTTCGGAGTTACTAATGCACCTGGTGTTTTTATGGAGTATATGAACATGATCTTCCATCCTTATCTCGATAAGTTCGTGGTGGTGTTTATAGATGATATCCTGATATATTCTAAGAATGAGGAAGAACATGCGGGACATCTCAAAATTGTGTTAGAACTGTTAAAAGAGAAGAAACTTTTTGCCAAACTATCGAAGTGTGAATTTTGGTTGGAGGAAGTAAGTTTTCTTGGACATGTGATTTCTAAGAATGGTATTGCTGTTGATCCTACAAAAATAGAAGCGGTATCTCAGTGGGAAGCTCCGAAATCAGTGTCAGAGGTTTGTAGTTTTCTTGGTCTTGCAGGTTACTACAGAAAATTCATTGAAGGATTTTCGAAGTTAGCATTACCGTTAACCAAATTGACCAGAAAGGGGCAAGCATATATTTGGGATTCGAAATGTGAAGAAGGATTCCAAGAGTTAAAGAAGAGGTTGACTAGTGCTCCTATTTTGATTTTTCCGAATCCGACCGATTCGTTTGTGGTTTATTGTGATGTGTCACTTATGGGTTTAGGTGGTGTATTGATGCAAAACCAGCAAGTGGTAACTTATGCGTCGAGACAACTCAAAGTGCATGAAAAGAATTATCCGACTCACGATTTAGAGTTAGCAACTGTGGTCTTTGTTTTGAAGTTGTGGCGACATTATTTGTATGGTTAGAGGTTCGAAGTGTTTAGTGATCATAAGAGTCTGAAGTATCTCTTTGATCAGAAGGAGCTTAATATGAGGCAGAGGAGGTGGTTGGAATCTCTTAAGGATTATGATTTTGGTTTGAATTACCATCCTGGTAAGGCAAACGTTGTGGCTGATGCGTTGAGTAGGAAGTCTTTGCATATTTCTATGCTAATGGTGAAGGAATTGGATTTGATTGAACAATTCAGAGACTTGAGTTTGGTGTGTGAAGATACTACTAATAATGTTAAATTGGGTATGCTAAAGCTTACTAGTGGTATTCTTGAAGAGTTTAGAGAAGGTCAGAAAACTGATGTTGAATTGTTTGATAAGATAACTTTGATTAACCAAGGTAAAGGCGGTGAATTCAAAATCGACGAGAATGGTATATTGAGGTTTGACGATCGAGTTTGTGTTCTTGATGTTGTTGAACTTCGAAAGAGTATTCTGGAAGAAGGATACCGTAGTGGATTAAGTATTCATCCTGGTGCTACCAAGATGTATCATGATTTAAAAAAGTTATTTTGGTGGCCTGGAAAGAAGAAAGAAATTGTTGAGTTGTGTATTCTTGTTTGACGTGTCAGAAGTCAAAAATTGAGCATCAGAAGCCATCTGGGTTTATGCAACCAATGTTTATTCCTGAGTGGAAGTGGGCTAGAATATCAATGGATTTTGTTTCTGGTTTGCCGAGAACTGTTAAGATTTGTGAAGCTATCTGGGTCGTTGTGGACAAGTTGACAAAGTCTGCACATTTTATACCAGTAAGAATGGATTATTCGATGGAGAGGCTGGCTCAGTTGTATATTGAGAAGATAGTTAGTCTACATGGTATTCCTTCGAGTATTGTGTCAGACAGGGATCCGAGGTTTACGTCTAAATTCTGGGAAGGTTTGCAGAAGGCTTTGGGTACTAAACTGAGATTGAGTTCTGCTTATCATCCGCAGACAGATGGACAGACTGGGAGAACGATTCAGTTATTAGAAGAATTGTTACGTTCTTGTGTGCTAGAAAAAGGAAGTGCTTGGGATAGTTATCTTCCTTTGATTAAGTTTACCTACAACAACAGTTATCATTCGAGTATTGGTATGGCTCTGTTTGAGGCTTTGTATGGTAGAAGATGTCGAACGCTGTTATGTTGGTATGAATATGGTGAGAGTGTTGTGATTGGGTCAGAAATTGTACAACAGACTACGGAAAAGATTAGGATTGAAGGATAGAAAAACACTTAGAAAGGGGGGGTTTGAATAAGTGTAGCTTTAAAAACTTGACAGATAAAAATAAATTGCACAGTTATTTTTATCCTGGTTCGTTGTTAACTAAACTACTCCAGTCCACCCCCGCAGAGATGATTTACCTCAACTGAGGATTTAATCCACTAATCGCACGGATTACAATGGTTTTCCACTTAGTCCGCAACTAAGTCTTCTAGAGTCTTCTGATCACACACTGATCACTCCAGGAACAACTGCTTAGATACCCTCTAAGACTTTTCTAGAGTCTACTAATCAACACGATCACTCTAGTTACAATCTGCTTAGTTCACTCCTAAGACTTCCTAGAGTATTCTGATCAACACGATCACTCTAGTTCCTTAAAACTTAATGTAATTCTAAGAGTATTACAAATGCTTCTTAAAAGCGATAATCACAACTGTGATATTTCTCTTAATCGTTTAAGCTTAATCTCACTAATATATTACAACAGCAATGTAGTGAGCTTTGATGAAGATGAAGATTCTGAGCTTTGGATTTGAACAGAGTTTCAGCAAGTTAATTTGAATTATATTGTTCAGGATCGTTAACCTTGCTTCTCATCAGAACTTCATATTTATAGGCGTTGGAGAAGATGACCGTTGAATGCATTTAATGCTTTGCGTGTTCCGTACAGCATCGCATTTAATGTTATACGCTTTTGTCAACTACCTCGAGCCTTGTTCACGCTGTGTCTACTGACGTAGCCTTTAATAGCTTTTAACGTTCCTTTTGTCAGTCAGCGTAGCTTGCCACTTGTACTTCCTTCTGATCTGATGTTTGTGAATACAACGTTTGAATATCATCAGAGTCAAACAGCTTGGTGCATAGCATCTTCTGATCTTCTGACCTTGAAGTGCTTCTGAGCGTGATACCATCTTCTGAGCTTCAGTGCTTCTGATCTCATGTTCTTCTGATGCTTCCATAGACCCATGTTCTGATTCTGCTTCGACCATCTTCTGATGTCTTGCCAGACCATGTTCTGATGTTGCATGCTGAACCCTTGAGACAAAGCTTCTGAGCGCTGAATTATGCGTACTCTTTATATATTTCCTGAAAGGGAAATTGCATTGGATTAGAGTACCATATTATCTTAAGCAAAATTCATATTATTGTTATCATCAAAACTAAGATAATTGATCAGAACAAATCTTGTTCTAACAATCTCCCCCTTTTTGATGATGACAAAAACATATATAAATGATATGAATTTGCGATCAGAAAGAACAGACGGCAAAAGACAAATTACACAGCTATAGCATAAGCATATGAATATGTCTCCCCCTGAGATTAACAATCTCCCCCTGAGATAAATAATCTCCCCCTGAAATAAATACTCGAAGAACTTTAATAAAAGACTTCCCTGATTATTTCGGTAGAGACGATCATATAAGCTTCTTGTCTTCAGAGAATTCATAGCTTCTGACTTCTGCTTCCATAGGACAGCTTCAGAACTAGAATTTCCTTAGATCCCTAGAACACTCACAGCTTCTGATTCCTGCTTCCATCTAGGACAGCTTCAGAACTTGAATTTCTTTGATCTTCTGAACATTCACAGCTTCTGATTTCTGCTTCCATTCAGGACAGCTTCAGAACTTGAATTTCTTTGATCTTCTGAACATTCACAGCTTCTGATTTCTGCTTCCATTCAGGACAGCTTCAGAACTTGAGTTTTCTGGATCTTTAGAACATTCGCAGCTTCTGATTTCTGCTTCCCTCGGATAGCTTCAGAACTTTGAATTTCTACCAACATCACTTCATGCTAGATTTGTATCAGAACATTGTTGAATGTACCAGAGCATCATCTGAGCATCTCTACATCCTGAAATGTTACAGAACAAAAACTAAACGACAAAAGTCAGCATGAACGAGTTAGAACATAAAATATATGTTTGAACACATTATATGTATCAGAGCCATATAGGCTGAAATAATGTATCAGAGCAAATAATGTATCAGAGCCATAACATTATATGTATCAGAGCAAATAGAATTTTGTCAAAATAAATAGACAAATATAGATCAAATTCTATTATCAGTGCTTCTGATAGTGCTTCTGATTCATTCTTCTTTCTTGCTTCTGATCTCTGAAGCTTGACAGCACTCGGCTTGCTTCAGTTTCCATGGTTTTGCTTCTGTGTTTGCTTTTTGCTTTGAAGATTCTCTTCACTTCTTTATACCTGCAAAACACTTAAACCATGTAGAACTTGCAGTTCTTGTTAGTGAATGTGTGGGAGCTTTACCCAGCAACTGATAGATTAATCAAATCATTTATCATTTATCTTTCTCCCCCTTTTTGTCATAACATCAAAAAGAATATTTCAAAAGATTTAGATGCATAAAACGACAAATAAAATCACTGGAATGTAAATCAAAGAAACTTTTTCATTGATAATCAAAAGATATTACAAGAAGTTCCTATGTTTAACAAGATGAGAAACATTCCTAGCAAATACAAAAAAGAATTTCCAAAGAGGAAATCACTACAAAAATTAAAAACAAAACCCTAGCAGGACACGCTCTGTGTCAACCCATCAAGAATCCCTGTGGACTCTTGTCTTCCAGACTAGAACCTCCACTGTAGGAGAGATCCAAGTGACCAAAGAGGAAGAGAGGGACAGTTCACAGACAGAGAGCTAATGTTGCAAACGGGGCTTTCCCTTAACATAGAAGTTAAGAATATCATTCTTAACCTCCTCCCATAACTCAAGAAAGTCTTCTGTCTTTGGGTGAAAGTTGATAACAACATCAAAGAAGAGGTCTGACTTGAGAGGTATTAGGAGAGCCATCCCGAGATATGCAGAGATCTGTCGCCTTTGAGTCATAGATCTTCAACAGGCTTAGGGTGAACGCTGGGTTTGAGCTAGTTTTTTTTTTTTTAAAAAAAAATTTGAGCAAGAGACGAAAACGGAAGAGAGAGAGAAAAAACTTGATGAAGAAATGCAAAGAGATAGAGAGAGATGAGAGGGAAAGAGAAGAGTTTGAAGAGTATTTAAAAGAAAATAAAATGAAACGAATGATGAATAGCATTTAATGTTACGTGACGTGAGGAGAGATAATAAAGACAAATGAGGTGACTAGCACAGTTACCTATGGTCGGTGTCCCTTCAACTGCACGCACGTTTATCCACGAATAGTAACAACAGGTTTACCATCCCGAGATAAAACGTAACAGCTGTTTTGCTTTAAAAGAGGTTCTGAATCAACTTAGACAATGAAACGTTAGTAATAACCGAATCATAATTTCTAAAAGATTTCAATCAGAACTTCTGATATAAAAAATAATCCATTTTCATTTCAGAAGATACTCATACATGAGAACTTCTCATCTTCTCATTCTGGGCATAAATCCATACTGATGTTCTTCAGAATGAACTTAAACCTATCTTCAGCCAGGGGTTTTGTAAAGATATCAGCCCATTGATGGTCTGTATCAACAAAGTTTAAAGATATAACACCCTTCTGAACATAGTCCCTTATGAAATGATGTTTAATCTCAATATGTTTAGCTTTTGAATGAAGAATAGGATTCTTAGATAAACATATAGCAGAAGTATTATCACAGAATATAGGAATGTTACTCTCAAATATCTGATAATCTTCTAACTGACTCTTCATCCAGAGCATCTGTGTACTACAACCAGCAGCAGCGACATATTCTGCTTCTGTTGTTGATAGAGCAATAGTTGCTTGCTTCTTGCTATACCAAGAGATCAAATGATTTCCAAGAAATTGGCAACTTCCTGAAGTACTTTTTCTTTCAATTCTGTCTCCAGCATAGTCAGCATCGCAGAATCCTACTAAGTTGTATTCTTTAGATTTTCTGTAAACTAAGCCAACATTAGTAGTACCTTTCAGATACCTTAGAATTCTCTTAACAGCAGTTAAATGAGATTCTCTAGGATCTGATTGGAATCTAGCACACAAACAAACACTGAACAGAATGTCAGGTCTAGAAGCAGTCAGATATAGAAGAGATCCAATCATACCTCTGTATAACTTCTGATCTACCTTCTTACTTACCTCATCCTTACCTAGGATGCATGTTGGATGCATAGGAGTTTTGGCTTCTTTGCAGTCTAGAAGATTAAACTTCTTCAGAAGTTCCTTCACATACTTGGTTTGATGAACATACGTTCCTTCTGATGTTTGATTTATTTGTATTCCAAGGAAATACTTGAGTTCTCCCATCATGCTCATTTCAAACTCAGCTTGCATAGACTTAGCAAACTCCTTTCCAAGTGTAGCATTAGATGTTCCAAAAATAATATCATCTACATATATTTGACAAATTAAAATATCCCTTTTAAAGGTTTTACAAAAGAGAGTAGTGTCCACTTTTCCTCTAGTGAAACCATTATCCAGAAGGAAAGAACTTAAGCGTTCATACCAAGCTCTGGGAGCCTGTTTCAATCCATACAATGATTTCTTAAGTTTAAAAACATGATTAGGAGACATAGAGTCTTCAAAACCAGGAGGTTGATGGACATAAACTTCTTCATCTATATAACCATTTAAGAAGGCACTCTTGACATCCATCTGATAAAGAGTGATGTTATGTTGAGTGGCAAATGAAATTAATAGACGAATAGATTCTAACCTGGCCACTAGTGCAAAGGTTTCTGTATAATCAATCCCTTCTTGCTGACTATAACCCTGAGCCACCAGTCTGGCTTTGTTCCTTACCACTTCACCTTTCTCGCTGAGCTTGTTTCTGAAGACCCATTTTGTACCAATTATATTGAATCCATTTGGTCTAGGAACAAGATCCCAAACATCATTCCTTGTAAACTGATTCAGTTCTTCTTGCATAGCAATTATCCAGTCTGGATCTTCTAGAGCATGATCAACAGAAGTTGGCTCGATCAAAGATACAAGACCTAATTGACAATCTGCATTGTTCTTAAGGAATGCTCTTGTTCTGATTGGATCATCCTTCTTTCCAAGAATGACATCTTCTGAATGACCAGAGATGAGTCTGGATGATCTTCTGACAGATGGTTCTTCAGAAATGCTTAGATCCTCCAGAGAAGCTGATACTTGATCTTCAGATTCTTTGCTTCTGAGAAGCTCTGCTTCTGATGCGTTGCTTCTTGGCTCAACAACTTCTGATATATCAATATCACAATCTGCAAAATTATCAAACTGCTTTGGTTTTTCAGAACCAAGCTTATCATCAAACCTGATATTGATTGATTCTTCTACAATCAATGTTTCAGTATTGTATACTCTGTAGCCTTTTGAGCGTTCAGAATATCCAAGAAGGAAACATTTTTGTGCTTTGGAATCAAACTTACCAAGATGATCTTTAGTGTTCAGAATAAAGCATACACATCCAAAAGGATGGAAATATGAAATGTTGGGCTTTCTATTCTTCCACAATTCATAGGGAGTCTTATTTAGAATAGGTCTGATAGAGATTCTATTCTGAATATAGCATGCAGTGTTTATTGCTTCTGCCCAGAAATGCTTAGCCATATTGGTTTCATTGATCATGGTTCTGGCCATTTCTTGCAGAGTCCTATTCTTTCGTTCTACAACCCCATTTTGCTGTGGAGTTCTAGGACAAGAGAAATCATGGGCAATACCATTTTCTTTGAAGAACTCTTCAAAGGATCTGTTCTCAAATTCACCACCATGATCACTTCTGACCTTTATGATTTTACACTCTTTTTCAGATTGAATCTGAATGCAGAAATCAAAGAACACTGAATGAGTCTCATCCTTGTGTTTCAAGAATTTTACCCATGTCCAGCGGCTATAATCATCTACGATGACTAATCCATATTTCTTCCCTCTGACAGATGCTGTTTTGACTGGGCCAAACAGATCAATGTGCAAGAGTTCTAATGGCCTTGAGGTAGAAACAACATTCTTGGACTTGAATGCAGGTTTGGAGAACTTGCCCTTTTGACATGCTTCACAAAGAGCATCTGATTTGAATTTCAGATTAGGGAGTCCTCTGACCAGATCCAGTTTGTTAATCTGAGAAATCTTTCTCAAACTAACATGACCTAATCTTCTGTACCAGACCCACTGCTCTTCAGAAACAGACATAAGACAAGTCACCTTCTGACTCATAAGATCTTGCAGATCTGTCTTATAAATGTTGTTCTTCCTCTTGCCTGTAAATAGGATTGAGCCATCCTTCTGATTTACAGCCTTGCAAGACTCTTAATTAAAGATTATATCATAACCATTGTCACTCAATTGACTGATAGATAAGAGGTTATGTGTTAATCCTTCTACAAGAAGTACATTAGAAATGGAAGGAGAGTTACCAGACTTTATAGTTCCAGAGCCAATTATCTTGCCCTTTTGATCTCCTCCAAACTTGACTTCTCCTCCAGACTTAAGCACCAGGTCTTGGAACATAGACCTTCTTCCTGTCATGTGTCGCAAGCATCCAGAGTCCAGGTACCATGACATGTTGTGCTTTGTCCTTTTTGCAGTCAAGGATATCTGCAATAGGAATAATCTTATCCTTAGGTACCCAAATTTTCTTGGGTCCTTTCTTGTTAGATTTTCTCAAGTTCTGATTGAACTTGGGTTTAACATTGTAAGCAATAGGAGGAACAGCATGATAATTTTTAATGTGAGTTTCATGATATTTCCTAGGTTGTGTCACATGCTTTTTGGTGTGTGTTATGTGAAAACTTTGAGCATGTGAAGTGTGCCTAATATCATGGGAGTGGCCATGCTTGAACTGATCATACAATGGCTTGTATGTGATTTTCATTTCATCAACAGGTTCAAGTTTGTATGGGGTTTCACCCTCAAAACCAATGCCTACTCTTTTGTTTCCAGACACAGCATATATCATAGAAGCTAGCTGACTTCTGCCAATACTTCTAGATAAGAACTTCCTGAAACTTAAATCATATTCTTTCAGAATATGGTTTAGACTAGGAGTGGATTTTTCTGAATCAGAAGGAGATCCAACATTATTGGATAATTTTAAAAGTTTTTCTTTTAATTCAGAATTTTCCAACTCAAGCTTCTTTGTTTCAAATTCAAATTGCTTTTTCAGCTTTTTGTATTTGAGACTAATCTGAGACTTGAGTTCCAGTAGTTCAGTTAGACCGGAAACTAACTCATCTCTAGTAAGTTCAGAAAATACCTCTTCAGAATCTGATTCTGATGTAGATTCTGATCCGTCATCTTCTGTCGCCATCAGCGCACAGTTAGCCTGCTCATCTTCTGAGTCATCTTCTGACTCATCCCAGGTTGCCATAAGACCTTTCTTCTTATGAAACTTTTTCTTGGGACTTTCCTTCTGAAGATTTGGACATTCGTTCTTGTAGTGTCCAGGCTCATTGCATTCATAGCACATGACTTTCTTCTTGTCAAATCTTCTGTCATCAGAAGATTCTCCACGTTCAAATTTCTTTGAACTTCTGAAGCCTCTGAACTTCCTCTGCTTGGTCTTCCAGAGTTGATTTAGCCTTCTGGAGATTAAGGACAGTTCATCTTCTTCTTCAGATTCTGATTCTTCAGGATCTTCTTCTCTAGCCTGAAAAGCGTTAGTGCATTTCTTGATATTTGATTTTAATGCAATAGACTTACCTTTCTTTTGAGGCTCATTTGCGTCCAGCTCTATTTCATGACTTCTCAAGGCACTGATAAGCTCTTCCAGAGAAACTTCATTCAGATTCTTCGCAATCTTGAATGCAGTCACCATAGGACCCCATCTTCTGGGTAAGCTTCTGATGATCTTCTTTACGTGATCAGCCTTGGTGTATCCCTTGTCAAGAACTCTCAATCCAGCAGTAAGAGTTTGAAATCTTGAAAACATCTTTTCAATGTCTTCATCATCCTCCATCTTGAAGGCTTCATACTTCTGGATTAAAGCTAGAGCTTTGGTCTCCTTGACTTGAGCGTTTCCTTCATGAGTCATTTTCAAGGACTCATATATGTCATAGGCCGTTTCCCTGTTAGATATCTTCTCATACTCAGCATGAGAGATAGCATTCAGCAAAACAGTTCTGCATTTATGATGATTCCTGAAAAGCTTTTTCTGATCATCATCCATTTCTTGCCTTGTCAGCTTTACGCCTCTGGCATTTACAGGATGTTTGTAACCATCCATCAGAAGATCCCATAGATCACCATCTAGACCCAGAAAGTAACTTTCTAGTTTATCTTTCCAGTATTCAAAGTTTTCACCATCAAATACCGGCGGTCTAGTATAACCATTGTTACCGTTGTATTGCTCAGCAGAGCCAGATGTAAATGCAGGTGTAGGTGTAGACTTTTCACTTTCATCAACCATCTTTTACTGAAGCGTTTTTCTCTTCCTGAATCTTTTCTAAACACGGTTAAGTGCTTGCACCTTAGAACCAGGCTCTGATACCAATTGAAGGATAGAAAAACACTTAGAAAGGGGGGGTTTGAATAAGTGTAGCTTTAAAAACTTGACAGATAAAAATAAATTGCACAGTTATTTTTATCCTGGTTCGTTGTTAACTAAACTACTCCAGTCCACCCCCGCAGAGATGATTTACCTCAACTGAGGATTTAATCCACTAATCGCACGGATTACAATGGTTTTCCACTTAGTCCGCAACTAAGTCTTCCAGAGTCTTCTGATCACACACTGATCACTCCAGGAACAACTGCTTAGATACCCTCTAAGACTTTTCTAGAGTCTACTGATCAACACGATCACTCTAGTTACAATCTGCTTAGTTCACTCCTAAGACTTCCTAGAGTATTCTGATCAACACGATCACTCTAGTTCCTTACAACTTAATGTAATTCTAAGAGTATTACAAATGCTTCTTAAAAGCGATAATCACAACTGTGATATTTCTCTTAATCGTTTAAGCTTAATCTCACTAATATATTACAACAGCAATGTAGTGAGCTTTGATGAAGATGAAGATTCTGAGCTTTGGATTTGAACAGAGTTTCAGCAAGTTAATTTGAATTATATTGTTCAGGATCGTTAACCTTGCTTCTCATCAGAACTTCATATTTATAGGCGTTGGAGAAGATGACCGTTGAATGCATTTAATGCTTTGCGTGTTCCGTACAGCATCGCATTTAATGTTATACGCTTTTGTCAACTACCTCGAGCCTTGTTCACGCTGTGTCTACTGACGTAGCCTTTAATAGCTTTTAACGTTCCTTTTGTCAGTCAGCGTAGCTTGCCACTTGTACTTCCTTCTGATCTGATGTTTGTGAATACAACGTTTGAATATCATCAGAGTCAAACAGCTTGGTGCATAGCATCTTCTGATCTTCTGACCTTGAAGTGCTTCTGAGCGTGATACCATCTTCTGAGCTTCAGTGCTTCTGATCTCATGTTCTTCTGATGCTTCCATAGACCCATGTTCTGATTCTGCTTCGACCATCTTCTGATGTCTTGCCAGACCATGTTCTGATGTTGCATGCTGAACCCTTGAGACAAAGCTTCTGAGCGCTGAATTATGCGTACTCTTTATATATTTCCTGAAAGGGAAATTGCATTGGATTAGAGTACCATATTATCTTAAGCAAAATTCATATTATTGTTATCATCAAAACTAAGATAATTGATCAGAACAAATCTTGTTCTAACAAGGATGATACTGGAGAAGATGATGGCTTCTCAGAGTCGACAGAAGATTTATCATGACAAGAGGAGGAAAACACTTGAGTTTCAAGAGAGAGACCTTGTGTTTATGAGAGTTACTCCTATGACAGGTATTGGTCGGGCGTTGGAGTCAAAGAAGTTGACACCGCGTTTCATGGTCCGTTCCAAATTTCTGAAAGAGTGGGAGAAGTGGCCTATCGTATTGCTTTGCCGCCGATGCTTGCAAATTTGCATGATGTATTTCACGTGTCTCAATTGAGGAAATAGGTTTCGGATCCGTCTGTTACGACCGACTTTTTATTCTAAGTTATTAACCTAAAATTACAAAGTCACCACCTATATTTTATTATATCTAAAGATAAGGGAAAATATGGGATAAAAAAACTAATTAAAGAGTTTCTAGGTAAGTTGAGAAATTAGGGTCGAGGGAAGGTGTTAGGCACCCTTGACCCTTCCTTAAGGTTTATAGTGTCTCTAAGGTATGGTTTATAAAAAGGTTTATAATATAGAAATATGATACAGTTATAGCAAATAAATAAGCCTAATTTGGTTTTGGGGGAAGGAGACTCGCCTTGTTGCCAAGTGCCTACGTACCTCCTTATGGAGGATCAGAGGTGTTTTAGCAAGATACGTAGTCGCAGTTCGTGGTTATCGTAGATCGTAGTTAATAAAATAAATTCGTATTTTACATATAATCCCTTTTTTTTGTATTTTTGTATTAAATAATTAATTAATGCTTTAGTTGAATTAGAATAATTATGTTTGCAATTTTAATTGTGTTTTAGATATTTGATCGGTGCGACATAGAGAGTCGACCAATTCGGAGGCAGGATGAAATAAATATTCATCCCATCATTTTATTCATGAAATTGTTGAAATTAGTTTAATCCACGGAAGAGAATGATCGTCTTGTCATAACGTGCGCTAAGTCTTTTATCATTCAAACAAATGAAATTTACATTCACCTGTTTCTAATTCGTGTTCATAAAATGTTGAATTTATTAATTGTCTATTTTGAATAATTTGGTTGGTACGACATTAGCAGTCGACCAATTTGAAGATGTAGTGAAATTATCATTCACTCGTCGTATTATTCGTGGAACGTCGAATTAATTTGATATTTTTATTATTATATATTTTATTATCTATTTTTGATATTACAAAATATTGATATAGTAATTAATGAAGCAAACTAAAATTATTTAATAAAATTAATTGTTTTTAATAGCAATCACAATTACTTTATAATATATTATAGCCTTTTTTTGTCATTACTGTATACAAGCATTATCCAGAAAAAAAAAAAACATGAATAGGCCTAAAACATCTAAGCATTTCAAGAATCATTTACAAACAACTAAATAAGTTATATATTATAATATGATGAAACAATAAAAATAAAATAAAACATAGAGAAAAAGGAATATGCACTGACAGTGTAAAATATTTTTACATTGTCAACCAATCACAACCATATATAAAGTTTGTTTACACTGTCAGTGCACTACCTTTAAACTCTAAAACATAATAGTTAAGGTAAATATAAGAAAAAGTTAACAGAAAATAAAAATTAAAAAAAAATGGAAAGGAAGATGTTACCCTACTGTTCTTCTTCTCTGTGTTGCGGGTATAGTTTCGGTTTGTTGTTTAGCTAGTAATGTATTTAAAATTCCTTCTTTCATTAACATTCAAGAGTTTGAGGTGCTAAAGTTGTTTAAAGTCACTATTCTTCCTCCTGCTGCCCCGAAGATTGTGGAAGTAATTTGGAAGCCCCCTTCGTGTCATTGGGTTAAAATTACTTGTGATGGTGCTTCTCAAGGTAATACGGGCCCATCCGCTTGTGGCGGTATTGCTAGAGATTCGGATGGTAGATTCCTGGGTGCCTTCGCCTCTTTTATTGGTATCTCTAACTCTCTCATAGCCGAACTCACCGGTGCTATGTTAGCTATTGAGTTCGCCCATGAGAAAGGTTGGAGTAAGATTTGACTTGAGTCTAATTCTTTAGCAGTGGTGCGTGCTTTCTCTTTGCCGTCCGTTGTTCCTTGGCAACTCCGTACAAGATGGATTAATTATGTGAATATTACGACAAGTATGTCCTTTGTGGCTTCTCACATATTTAGAGAAGGTAATAGTTGTGCAGATTCGCTGGCAAATATAGGTCTAACGACTAATGATTACACTAATTATAATAACATTCCTAGTTTTTTGAGAGCAGATTTTGTAAAGAATCGGCTTGGATTGCCATTCTTTAGGTTTATGTCTCATTGAGAGGTTTTTGGTCGTTGTCCCCCCTCTTGTTGTATCAGTTTCTTTTGGCTCTATCTTAATCTTATTCAAAAAAAAAAAAAAATCAACAACACAGCGTCTGAAACTTTCAAAAGAAAATGTCCTCCTTCTTTGAAGCAAACCGAAACGATTTCCGCTCTCAAGACGACGTCGACGTGGCTGAAGGCAAGCGGTGATTATGTTTCCGTTGATCTGAGGGATGACCGGATCTGCGGAGCGAGAAAGGGCAGTCGGTAGTTGCGTTACCGAAGAGTCGTTGTTCACGGTTCTGAGACTCCGATGTGGCGACTAGACACCGGCCGGTTGGAGGTCGGAGCATAGGCTGAATCCCGAAAACTCCGAAGTTTCAAGGTAGACTTTCGAAAAAGGTGAGGAAATTGTTGCGATTTTTGGTTTTCGTTTTTTTTATCATGTATTTTTCGGTGTATTCCGTCCTCCCCCAATGTATCAATCTTCTTTTGTTTATATAGTGGGAGAATCAAGTTTAGAATTTAAGACTGATTAATTAGGTTTAAATGGTGAATTGGAATTTTGATTCAATGCTCTTTATTTCTGGATTGAGAGTAATTGTATTATAATTTGATTATAAATAAATTCATGCAGATTCGATGTAGTTTTTTTGGTTTATATTTGATGCAAATTTAATGAAGAATTTTAATGTTGTTTTTAATTTGGTTTGATTCTGCATATCTGGGAAACATTTTTGGAACCGAATGAAAACCGCATCGTTCTTTTTGCCAGCCACGATGGAAATTTGAAATATATAATAATAATTGAAATATTATTATTATATCAAGGTGGCTGGAGGAAGGTGGACCATAGAAGGAAGTTGTCATCGAGGTGGGATATTGCTGATGGTGGTAAGGGGAAGGTGGAGACGAGGGTTGAAGCTACCGTTACATCCTTTTTTGTGTCGGAGTTTGGAGCTAGATGGAAAGCTTTAGATCTGTTTTTTCGAATTCAAGACTTTTTGAGACACCGTGGAGGTTGTGGTACCTCCTAAGAAGGATAGATATGGTAGGAGATATGGTTTTGTGAGGTTTGTTAACGTGCCAGATGTTAAATCTCTCGAGACCAAGCTAGACAACATGTTTCTCGATGGTAGGAAGCTGCATGTCAACTTGACGAGATTTATAAGACCTGTTATTGTGAAGTCTTCTCCTGTTCAGAAGGTTAGAAGGGAGTTTGAGGGGAAACAGGCAGGAGAGAAGAGAGGTGTTTGGTGCAATCATGTGGGTGGTAGAAATCAGAGCCGATCCTTTGCAGATGTATTACAGAACAAGAGTCCTTCCAGGGACCCTAGAATGTTGTCAAAACCTTTTGTTTTTACTCCTAATGTTGAAGACCTTAGTCAGTACTTAAGGGCGTTTACAGGGGTTATCAAGAATCCAGGTGCAGATGTAAATCTTAAAAAGCTTTTTCTGGAAGAAGGTATCTTCTCCATAAGAGTAACTCTCTTGGGGCCTAATCTCTGTCTTTTGGAGGACTTGGTAGAGGGTGAGATAGTAGAGTTCTTGAAGGAGAGAAAAGAGTGGTGGCAGCTTTGGCTCAGTTCTATCAAACCATGGAACCCGTCTGATGTAGATTATGAGAGATTGACATGGATCAGGGTCATTGGTGTTCCTTGCCATGCATGGGGGGAGAGATTCTTCAAGTTGTTAGTTGACTCGTTTGGTTGCTTTGTCAAAAGTGATGAAGGTACTACTCTTAAAACCAGGATGGATGTTGCACGCATATATATATATATATAAGAACCAGTAGTTTCGCTTTGCTGGATGATCGTGTAGAGGTGGAGATTGACGGTTCGGTTTATACTATTGCCATCTTGGAAGATATTGACTGGGTGAAACCTAAGACTTTTGAGTCGAGAGATAGGGATGGTGAGGAATCTGAACTGTCTCAGTCGGAGGAGGAGGAGTTTGCGGTGGGGGATGGTGGGGAGGAGCATGCGGCGCCGTTTGACCTTTCGATTGCTGGAAGCAGCGATGGGACGGGTGACACTAGTTCCTCTGTAGCAGAAAGAAACCTAGGTGTTGACAGCAACCATTCTCCTAAAAGGTCTCAGCTTCAGCCTAGTGTGAAAAATGTGGTTTTTGACTCTTCTGATAGGGTTTGTTGTGATTCATCCGAGGCAGTTTTGTCCAAAGCATTTAATGATGATGTGGCTTGTGAGGACCTTAGTCGTGTGGGGGATTCGCTTGAGAAAGCTTTTTGCAACGTGGGGCCTCCTATAAGCAATGGACCGAATACAAAGCTAAATGGGCCAGTAACTGTTATAGAGGAGTTGGGCGAAAAGGAACAGGATGGGCCCATATCTTTTTATAAGGCATGTAGAGATTTACTGTCCAAATCCAATTTTTCTCCACCGAGGCATAATAGGAAAAAGTCGGTGAAATTAAAGAAGGTTGCTGAGTTGGGAAACGAGGTAGACGCGGCTCCATCCTACTTTGCGTGCATCGCGCCCATAAAGTTTGCTTCAAAGGAGTCGATGGCCGGTGGTTCTTCTGCGAGTGTGGTTGACGATTCTATCTCGTCATGTGAGTTCTCTCCTTCTATTAATCCTGGGGATTCTGATATTGGTCGTTGCAACGATAGAATACGAGGGAATTCTCAGATTGGTATCAGGGTGTGGGATTCTATTTCTGGTTTTGGAGTAGTCAGCTCTAAGAAGAATTCTGATGTTGTTAATTTAATCAATGCGTTAGAATTAAGAGATAAGGAGGGAATTTCTGGTGTGAAGGCGATAACATCTGTGGTTCCATGAATCTATTATCCTTTAATTTGAGGGGTGGAGGACTGTCTTCCAAAAGGAAGAGAGTCAGTTTTCTGATTCATTCTAACAAGATTGATATTTGCTTTCTTCAAGAAACTAAGATCATTGCTTTTGATGAGTTCTTGGCGCGAGATTTCTAGGGTTCTATGGATGTTGAGTGGACGGCTTGTAACTCTATTGGAGCGGCGGGGGGCATGGTAATTTTGTGGAGGAGAGGTTCTCTTTCTCTAAACTATAGTTTTGTGGGCAAAGGTTTTGTGGGAATTAATATTGATTGGAAGGGTGTAGGGTACAATTTGGTGAATGTCTATGCGGCGTGTAATAGGGCGGAGAGGCTCTGTACTTGGAATTATATCTTATCCTTGAAAGGATCTAGAGGGGGGAGGAATGGTGTGTGGTGGGCGATTTCAATGAAGTTTTGAGGAAGGAAGAAAGAATTGGTGAGGGAGTTCCTAGATTTACTAAAGGTATGGAGGAGTTTAGAAGTTTTGTGAATAGTATGGAGTTGATCGATTTAAATTGCGTTGGAGGTAAATTCACATGGTTTAAAGATAACGGTAAAGCTTTTAGTAGGATAGATAGATTTCTTCTTTCTAAAAAGCTAATTGAGGATTGGGAGGTTTGTGACCAAAGGATTGACAAAAGAGACTTTTCGGACCACGCTCCTATTCGGTTAGGTGTGGGGAAGCTTGATTGGGGACCGAAACCGTTTAGGTTGAATAATGCTTGGTTTAAACATGAAGGTTTCAAGGTTTTTGTGGAGATGGAATGGAAGAAGTTGTTTGTAACGGGAAGGGTGATTTTGTGCTCTATGAGAAATTGAAGAGTTTTAAAGAGAATCTCAAAGGGTGGAATAGGGAGATTTTTGGGTGGGTTGACCTTAAGATGGAGGAGGCAAGGGATAGCATAAACATGTGGGATAAGGTGTTAGAGGAGAAGATGGGAGGTGATAACGAAGTGGTGGTTCAATCTAGAAGAAATGCGTCGGTCGACCTTTGGAGCGGTATGCATTTAAAAGAATGTATGCTTAGACTTAAGTCGCGCAACCTTTGGTTGAAGGAGGGGGATAGGAACACTAATTTTTTTCATAATTCCATTAAAGAGAGACAAAGACGTAACGCTATTACTTCGTTGGAAGGAGAGGAGGGTAGAGTCGAAGGAGTTACAAACATCAAAGAGGAGATTCATGGTTGACTTTGATAGACCGGTTCCGGAAGGCCTTTGTTTCAAGCGGTTGGAGGGTGATGATGTGGTTTGGATGGAGCGGGAATTTTCCGAAGTTGAGATCAAGGAGGCGGTATGGTCTTGTGATGGTGATAAAAGTCCCGGTCCGGATGGATATTCGTTGGAGTTCTTTAAGCTTAATTGGGAGATTTTGAAGGAGGATGTGTTCAAGTGTGTTAGGGATTTTCATGAAAAAGGGAAACTTACCAAAGCTTGTACGTCTTCCTTTATTACTCTTGTCCCTAAAACCAAGAATCCTCAATCTTTGAAGGAATATTGTCCCATTTGTTTGGTGGGTAGCTTATATAAGATATTGGCTAAATTGTTGGATAATAGGCTTAGAAGTGTGGTGGGTAAGGTGGTCTCGAATAATCAAACGGCTTTCATACCGGGTAGAAATATTTCGGATGGTGTGCTTATCGCCAATGAGGTGTTAGACTTGGCTAAAAGAGAGAAGCGGAGTTGTATGGTTTTGAAAGTGGACTTTGAGAAGGCATATGATAGGGTGAGTTGGAACTTCGTTAGATATGTTTTTAAAAGGATGGGGTTTGGGTTGAGATGGAGGAGATGGATGGAAGGTTGTATTTTCACCAACACTATGTCTATTCTTGTTAATGGGAGCGCCACCAAAGACTTCGTTGTGGAGAAAGGACTTCGACAAGGAGATCCTTTGTCACCTTTTGTGTTTGTCGTTGTGATGGAAGTTCTTACGGACCTTATGAAAAAAGCTAAAGATTTGGGAGATTTTCGTGGCTTCAAGATTAATGATTGTAAGGAGGTGGACTTGCTCCAATTCGCGGATGATACTTTGATCTTTTCCGAGTGTGATTTGGCCAACCTATGGAGTCTAAAAGCTATTTTTAGAGGGTTTGAGATGATGTCCGGTATGAGGATTAATTTCCACAAAAGTAATTTATATGGGGTTAATTCCGGAGATTGGTTTATGGAAGCCGCGGCGAGTTTCCTCTCTTGTAAGGTGGGGTTGCTTCCCTTTAAATTTCTTGGTGTCAAGGTGGGAGATAGTCCGAGGAAATTATCTATGTGGAGAGACTTTATTTTGTCGTTCAAGAAGAAATTATCGGTGTGGAAAGGTTCCAATCTTAGTATGGCGGGGAGGGTTGTTCTCATTAACTTGGTTATTAATGCGTTACCTATTTATACGCTATCCTTTTACAAGGCGCCTAAAAAGGTGTTGAATGAGGTGTGTTCAATTCAACGCAAATTCCTTTGGGGAGGTGGAGAGTTGAAACGTTCTATTAATTGGGTTAATTGGGATACGGTGTGTAAGTCCCGAAACGAAGGCGGCTTGGGTGTTAAAAATATGAAGATCATGAATGTGGCCTTGCTTAGTAAGTGGAAGTGGAGAATCCTCAAGGATAAAGAGGCGGTTTGGCGTGATCTTTTGGAAGCCCGGTATGGCAATATTAAGCTTAAAGTTTTGGTTGGAGATTCTTCAGTGGTGCATAATAACGATTCTATTTGGTGGAGGGATTTAATCACTTCGGATAATTATGATAATCTCCTCTTGGATAATTTTTCTAGTGAAGTCCGTGTTTGTGTGGGTAATGGGGAATCGACTCCTTTTTGGTATGCGAATTGGATCGGGCAGCATTCTTTGTTGGCGAGATATCCGGTTCTGTTTGCGAGGGCCCATAATCACATCATAAATATTGCATCTGCAGGTTTTTTTCATAACAGTGGCTGGAGGTGGGATGTGAATAATATTTTTCAGGAAGGAGTTTCTGTTTTATCGCTGGTTGAGAATTATATTGTAGGGGCTGGTTTAGCAGAGAGGGATGGTGCTGTTCGGGAGCTGCAGCAGGATGGCAGCAGCGGTGGTCTGCCAGCGGAAGGGGAAGGATCCGGTTTCGTTGCTGCCAGCAGTGTAGAGCAGCAGTCTCTCTCCGATTTTGGGGAGCTCTTGCGTACTATGGCCGTGCTGAAGGATGTTCCTGATTCCTTCTCTTGGAGTTTAGCTACGGATGGTATTTTTTCGGTTAAATCATGCTATGATTTTCTAAAAGCTAAATTGTCGGGACCGGATTTGATAGCGGATAAAGTTCGGGCTCTCTCCCATCTTTGGAAAGTCAAGGCTCCTTCCAAAGTCCTTTTCTTTTGTTGGAGATTTATACATAATCGTCTTGCCACTAGAGACCTCTTAGTGAGCCGTGGTATATTAAATGAGGGTAGTGAATCTATTTGTGTTCTATGTATGAAGGAGGAAGAATCTCGGATTCACCTTTTTTTGAACTGTGTTGTTTCTATTACAGTTTGGCGCCGGGTCTACATGTGGCTTGGAGTTGGGGATTTCTTGTCTTTAGAGGAATTCCAAGATTTTCTCTATAATTGTGACAAGATTTCTTGTCTTTCTAAGAGGGCTATTTTGTCGGTGGCTTGGTTAGCGACGATTTGGACTTTGTGGCTCAAGCGTAATGCTATCATCTTCAAAGAGGAATCTTTTAGCTTTCTAGAGTGTATGTCGGAGATTCTTATCATTTCGTGGAATTGGTTGGGCTCTTTTTATAAGAAGGCGCCTTTATGTAATTATTTCGGTTGGAATACCCAACCTCTTTTGTGTTTTACCTTGTAATCCTTTTGTACTGGGGTGGAGCATCCCTTTTGCTCCCTTAATTCCATTGCTTATTGAAAAAAAAATGTTGTCATTTTGAGATTGAGGATAACGGCTTAACTTGGTAAGGATTAGCTCATAAGTCGATATGTTAGTTAGTGCCGGGTGTCATGCTCTGATAGATGTAACACTGGGGAACGCAATGTTTTGAGTTGATGATGATAATTCTATTTTTAGTTAATTTATTTTGAGGAATATGCGTCGATGATGTGATGCTAATTTGATGAATTATTTCCGCTGTGTGAACATGAGATTTTGAATTATGAGTTATGTTAAAATGTTTCTTGGTGAATGCATGACATATGACGGATATTGTGTTTATTTTATTATCAATTATGGCACCCTTGTTTGCATATACTCTGATTTAATTATTAATTGCCGCGGGGTTTAGAATGGTGTTATATGTATCTATAAGATGATCGTGGATCAGATGTTATGTTACATTCTATGCTATGTTAGAGGCTGCTGAGTTTGCGAAACATTGGTTACCATTTTGCAAGAAATCCATTATTGACTCTAATTTTGAAAATGACTTGGCGGCTATCAAGGTATGTCGACTAATCCATTATCTTAATCTTGATTTATTTGTTATCAATTTGAATTACTATGGGAATGAAAAGTCTTAGAAGAATATACTAAACGATAAAGATATATTGTTTTTATATTATACGTGATTTCTTAATTTTGATTCTTTTGGATGATGACAAAGAAAGTACACAGTAAGATGTTTCAAAATGGAACTGTATTGTCACTGTCAAGGGACAAGGATGAAAGCATCTGAGAGTGAGTTTGAGCTATTAATTATGATTAAAACTGAATTAAAAATGTGTCAAAAAAATAAAACTGAATTAAAAACACATTGATTTATGTTTATTTAAATTTATATAAAATTTAATTTAATTATTACATAAGTTTTATAAGAAAAACTTATCATTTTTAATTTTAAAGATAAAATTAATTTTATATATATATATATATATATATATATATATATATATATATATATATATATATATATATATATATTCTTTTATAATTAATATGTCAATTAATTATTTTTTTAGTGTATGTTTGATTTTGAAGGGAGTGAAATTGATTTTGATTAAAAGTCAGTTAGATATAAAATGATATATAATTGAATATATTTATGTAAAAATATGTTGAACTATAAATTTTAATATAAAAATCATGTTTTATGTCAAAATCCATTAGTTATAACTTTTAGAATCATTTTTGAAAACAAAATAAGTTTTACTTAAAAAAATCAAACACTTAAATTATTTCATAATTAATTCTACACATCTAAATTTTTTTTCTTTTGCAAAAGTTAAACCACAAAATTGAATTAATAAAAGTTAATAAAATTAGTCAAGCTAAACTACTTTTTTATATATAAAAAATTGAATTTATAAAGTTAATGTATTTAGTCTTCAACTTTTTAAATATACCAACTTTCAGTTTTAATTATTCTAAAACTTTTCTTCAAACTTTCTTCTAGAGATTTGTCTTATTAATTCTAGTCTTTATTTTTCTTGCAAAAATATACATGTTCTAAATGGTTTTTTTTTATATTTAGTTTAATATTTTAATTTAAAATATAAATTACAAATAAATTAATAAAATTTTAAAATAAAATAGGTAAATTATAAATAAATAATCATTTAAAATATACATAAAGAACTTTACAAAAGTATTATATATTTTAGCTTACTTAAAAAATTGATTCTCTTTATTTTAAATTCAGATAATTAATTTACTTTATTTTTTACATACTTTTTTATTTTTAATTATGTAACATTTTTATTATTGGCTTATCTCATTTTAAGAAAATGTTAATGTATCACACTTGACAAGTGAGATATTATTGAAAAAAAATAGATAAAACATCTATTTGAAATTTAAAATAAAACGAATACTAGTTATGTGAATATAGAATAAAATATGAAAACCAAATTTTAGTAAATGAGTAGGTGAATAGGCAGGCTACTTCTTTTGACCAAAAAGTAATAATTACTATTTTAGAAAAAGTATTATAAAATGGCATGCAATTATTGAAAAATGAACTTGCCATGGTACCAGTTGCCAGTAGACCCACTGGTTTACAATCTAAAGTATCTAATCGACATTATATTCAAATTATATTAAATATTTTAAAAATGCAGTAGACTAATGTATTATTTGTTGTGAAAAATGATGCCAGAATAACAAATATAATCGATTTATTATTGGCAAAAAACACACAATGATAAAAGAAGAAGGAAAGCAAGAAGAACACAATGAATTGATTAAAACTATTATTCTTTACTTTCTCTTTGAAACAGTATTATAAGTGTTGCAGAATAACAAATAACATCTGTCAACCTATTAAAGATTTGCACTATGCAATGATGAGAGATTAGTATGTCATTTGTAAGAAAACTAACACACTAACCTAATGAACTATTTCACACAGACCCATTAAACAAGCTAACCTATAGAACAATCGAACTTAAACAACTTAGACTACATCATGATAACAGACTTCGACGACATTCTATGAACCTGTCGAATTGTCGAACCAAGAAACTACCCTTTGACCATACTAGAGTTCGATCCAATATCTTATAAATCTTCACCTTGGAACAAACTCTATAACATTAAAGAACAAACTAGCTTTCTTCAAGCAGCTTTATCAACTGCGTACAGCATAAAAGTTGCAACTTCGTAATCTCTTGGTATTCATATAAGCAACATTGTGATCTGTCGAAACCTTCAGCACTTGGATTTCTCCATGCTTGATTACCCATCTGACGAAATACAGTCTCACATCGACGTGTTTGGTTCGCTCATGATAGGCTGAATTCTTTGACAAGCGTATAGCACTTTGACTATCATCCTCAATAGTGATAACTCGACCTTGAAGTTTTAGCTCCTTAGCAAAACCTTAATTCTATAATGCTTCTTTCATAGTTTCAGTGAGGGAAATATATTTCGCTTCAGTGGTTGATAAGACAACAACCTTCTAAAGTGTCGTTTTCCAACGGACTATCGTGCCAAACATAGTGAACACATATCCAGAAATAGATTTCATGGAATCCATACAACCTGCATAATCAGAGTCAACATATCCTTTGATTTCTGCTTTTTTGTCATCACCACAGGCTCCACCATAAATCAGGAATCTGTTTAGAGACCCATTTATGCGCCTTAGAATCCACTTTAATGCCTGCCAGTATGCCTTTTTCAGGATTGGCTATATACCTGCTTACAAGGGTCACTCTGTACGCTATGTCGGGTATAGTAAAAACTATAACATACATCAAAGAACCTATCATGTTAGCATATGAGATGCTATTCATATATGCTCTTTCGACTTCAGTACTAGAACTTTGAGTCATACTCATCTTGAAGCAAGGATTACTCGGTGTTACAACAGGCTTTGAGTTTGACATACCAAATTTATCGAGAATCTTCTGCAAGTATGTCTCTTGAGATAAGCATAATCTCGACTACTTTTTATCTCTCTAGATGTCAATCTCAAGAATCATAGATGAAACTCCTAGATCCTTCGTGTCAAACTCCTTATTGAGTTCAACATTCACTTTCATTACATCCTCGACATTGTTGCTTGCTATGAGAATATCATCCATATAAAGCAACAAAATAACAATTGAATTTCCAAATTGAAATTTGAAGTAAACATAGTGGTCAAATTGGCTCCCAGTGAAACCTATATGTGCCATGAAATTGTCGAATCTCTAATTCCATTGTCGAGGAGATTATTTCACTCCATAGATCGCACACATAATCTTCCTTTCCATTTTATGCACACCCTCCAAGTTGCCTTATCATGATTGTTTCATCTAGATCACCATACAAAAAAGCAGTCTTCACATCCATCTGTTTAAGTTCTAGGTCAAAATTTGCCATCATGGCTAACAATGTTCTAATGGATCTATCATTCACAACAGGTGAGAACACATCATTGAAGTTAGTTCCTTCTTTTTGAGGGAACCCCATAGCAACCAATCTTGTTCTAATGGATATACGAGTTTTAGAAATATGTTTTGATTTCTGGCTGTTGATGTTTTATGTTGGTTGTTGGGATCAAGCCTTAGTAGGATTAACTTGAGAAGAATTATAATTATTATTAGTGAAGAAATTGGTTTAAATTCATTAGAATATTATACCGTTAGAATTGATTAATTTAATTAGTAGAAATTATAGTGATGATTCTTAGTGATGAGATATGTAGTTAATGGATTAAGTTGTATAAAGATGGAATTAATGTGAAGAAGAAATAGCAGTAGTAATAACGATGATATATGTAGCAGGCTGAGTTAGTAGCATAATTGGAATTAATAATAGAATTAACGAATAGTAGAATTGAAATTAGAATTATAAGAGTTGTTGGTAGTAGATTAATTAATAAATTGAAGAATTAGTACCTAGATGTTTAGGGGCTGTTTTGTAATGATTAAGTTGATGCAATTGATGCATGTTTAAGTTGTTGTTTTCGTTGTTGTTGTTCTGCACTACAACGCGCAAGGCTTTTAAAAGTGCTTTTTTTGGCCTTTAACAGCGCTTTAAAGCGCTGCCAAAGCCAGCGCTGGCATAGGCTACGAAAGCGCTTTTAAAAGCGCTCTGGTAGGCCCCCCCTATAAGAGCGCTTTTCTGGAAAAAGCGCTCTTGTAGGCCCCCCTTTAAGAGCGCTTTTCAGGAAAAAGCGCTCTGGTAGGCCCCCCTTTAAGTGCGCTTTTTCCAGAAAAGCGCTGTGATAGGCCCCCCTGTGAGAGTAAAAAATAAAAAAAAAAACGCAACATACTAAAGCGCTTTTGTAAAAGCGCTCTTATAGGGTGGGCTTTAAGAGCGCTTTTTACAGAAAAAGCGCTCTGATAGCCCCCCCTATAAGAGCGCTTTTACAAAAGCGCTTTAGTATGTTGCTTTTTTTTTTCTTTTTTATTAATCTTTGGCAGCGCTTTTAAAAAGAAGCGCTTTAGTATGTGGGCCTTTAAGAGCGCTTTTTAAAAAGCGCTTTAGTAGCTAAATGAGGTATTTTAATGTGCAGCCTGTAATTTAATCCTCCCAGTCGACCTGTAATATTTTCGACCTGTAATATGTTTTCAGCCTGTAATATTTTCGACCTGTAATTTATTTTCGACGATATTATTTCAGCCATCAGTAAGACAATATATATATATACTAATATAATACCATTATAATATCCAAAATTATATATATACATCATTACAACATCAATAATATTATAGTACTTCAATTCGACACAAATCCTACATGAAAAAGCGCTTAATATAAAAATGACACAAATCCTCTTTTATTTCTTCCAACTTAAGTTTCGGGTATCCAGCGGTACGGAATTCGTCAAGGTACTACAAAACAAAAACAAAATATGAATGATACATTTAGTTAAATGTAATAAATTATATGAAATTATCTTAAGTTATAAATTCATACCGTGAGCGGAATCTCTAATTGATTTGCCTGAAGGATTTCTTTCATAAACCTCAATACAAAGTATCCGCAATCGTAACTGTTTTTCTGTTGCGGACACTACATAGAAAAACAAATAAGATTCTATAGTTGTGCATTGTTTTATCAAGTAGCATAAATATATTATAAGCAACATTGTGAAAAATAATGTACCTGCACTTGGATCCAAGTAATGTTGCTAGATTTAGTTCGGGATACCTGTGCGTCCCGTTGACTTCGGAACACTTGTATTGATCTAATTAACAAATATATAAAAGCATATGTTTAGATCAATCCCACAAATAAGTAAATATATATATAAATATACACGAATATATATTTAGAACGATCCCACTTACAAATCAACGATGTCCTTCATGGCCGGATAATTGGTCCATTCACCATTTACCGAATTCAGATAATACACGACTTCCCTTATAGGGTTGATAGCAAGCAGCAACCAGTGTGCTCTATAAATAAAAACAATAGGTTATATGAAAATTTTGCTATACACAAAAGAAACAGAGATTAGATGAACAAAGAATGAGAAACTAACCCTACTGGTCGGGTATTATACGCCCAAAGATGCAGACATTCTGTATTGCCGGTGGACATGAATCTATCGACTAATCGCTGTCTAACTGATTCCCGTTCCGAAGTAATTGCCATTCCGCTGCAGTGGGCGGAAGACACGAAACGGAATCTGTTAGACAACGGAGTCCCGCGCAACACTCTGTCATACAACAACCTTAAATAAAAACATAATAAACATTAGATTATTTTCATTGAAATGTGTAAATAAATTATATTGTGGGACTAATTAAATAATATATCGGATAAGGGAATATTACCGGATGTATGAGTGCATGTTATTGACGCCTAGTTGATCATGCTTAAAAATCTCCTCCAAGTCATCAAGTGTAATAAGTGACTTGAATTCAATACCGAAGACACTCTCATCCATAACGATTTCACGTAAAGCACCATCCTTCAAATCGGACATATCAACCATTTTTGCGAGCGTCGACCGGTACCGAGGCACAAAAGCACCGCCTTTTTTTCCCGCTGGCTTCGGAGGACCAGTGGGTGGTACGGTACGAACTTGCTGCGTCACTTGTTGTGACTCTCGAGCGGATGCCTAAAAATCATATAAGTTAGGTAAAATATAAAATCATGCAGATTTAGATTCAGATTAATTATTAACACTTTAAATGTACCTCTTTTAGTGATGCAACGGACTCCTCCTCCTGTAAAATCCCTTTACCCTTAACTGTGGGTTTTATAGGAGCAGTCTAAAATTAAAATGTAAAAAATAATTAATAAACGGTTTAGAATTGACATTCGAAAACTAAATGATTCATAATCGTTTTCAATATACCTCATCACTAATGGTAATGAGCTCCGAGGGCCATGCAACAAATGATCCTATTGCATCTCGCAGCAATGTCGTCTCTGAGACCATGTCAGGTACCGGTAGCATCGCATCATGATCTACTACAACATCCACCGATACTTTCAGGTGTCCATCCGGGAGCGGTCTATGGTGAAGTAAATCTCCCAAAGTGTTGTGCACTTTTCCCTTGCCAACTAGTCGATAACTCGGTTCCGATAAGTATAGTTGGCAAGATGAAATGCCCTAAACCAATAGTAAATATAAAGTCATTATCATTAATAAAATAGAACAATTTAAAAGGAAAAAAAATTATAATTACCTCGGGAAATTTCCTTTGATAGTTGATACTAGCCTTATCACTAGTTTCTTTCACCGATGAAGTGTTGCACTTTTCTCTCATATACGCCTCTTTATCTCTTTGCAATTCAGAGACTTGTGCTTGCAATTCCGCCAACTTTTGCAACACTTCTTCATTTGAAGGATTTCTTCTCCTAGGACTCTTGTAAAAAGAGGTTGGAGTCACACCATGACCCTTACCCCTCACCCGACCGGGATACTCAGGAGCATCTAGTGCTCTACTAAGTACGCTCCCCTCACCGGTGGATGCCGATTGCGACAAGGTCTCCTGTAAATCATTTATACTTACACATTCAGTAAAAACTCTCTGAACTTCGGGATCGACAGCATGATCCTTGCCCACACGAGCTTCCCTCCACAACACATGTTCAGGAAGTGAGGTTTCCTCACTTTTAGTCTCCTCTAACTATGCATTGACACAAATGATAAAATCGTCAAATAAAACACATTTAGACAATTAATTAAAACGCATTTCTATTTACTTACAATTTTATCCTCCAAGCGTGCATATCCCAAACGCCCTTTTTTGTATGGATATGCGGGTTTGGATGCTCTCGCACTATTCTTGGCACTCCTTTTCCGAAAATCTTCATCTCTTTGCTCTACAAACTTAGCCCAATCTTCTTCACCAATGAAGATCTCATACTTTTTTGGCCGTCCCGGTGCCTCTTCAAGAAAGTTTCCATCTTTATCCTTAAGATAAGTGTTTGTCAAAAAAGCTTTCCACCCTCTATATCTTTTGCCGGCCAAACCAAGTATGTAGCGTCTACGATCATCTGGTATCTCAAAAGTCCTCTGCAAAAAAACATACTCATAGTGTGTTAGTATAAGTAATTTAAACAATTTATCGTCAAGATAATAACAACAATTAACCATATATGATATATACCTGAAGCTCGTCCCAAATCGCTTTTTTTTTCGCATCCAAGTCTTCGCTTTTCAGATTCCATTTAGCTACGGAGACCGGAATATGCATACGAACAAGTGTACCAATATAACTTGTCAACTTTGCAGAATTAGGACCAATTGCTTGTTTATCAGAATTCCATTCCAATCGGTATACTAATCCTTGGTCTCTATGTCGAACGATTCCCTTCATGATAGTGATGCCTCGTGCAACTTCTTTTGCTTCAGTATCAGGTGGAGCATTTGTATCCGTGGCATCTCTTTCTTGAGCATCTCTTTCTTGTGAGTTTTCAGGTGGAGCATCTCTATCCGGAGCCATTTAACCTGTATCAAACAAACTAAAGCACATTAGTACACTATTAATAAGCTAACAATCTATACAAGTAAAATGGAAGTCAAACCATGCATGTACAAGTAAATCGGAAACGAAATCGGTACAAATCAAAATAAGCGTCAAAAAATAAAGTTGTCGGAATTGAACGAAATTTACATGGCTATGGTAAAACGTCCCCACGGACTCAAAAATAAAGTCGGTTTTCCGAAATTCAGACCCTAAGCCCGACTTTTGATTACGGGCAGAAGCAAAACCGATAAAAAAACAGTCCCGAAATGAACATATAAGTGCATGAGCAGCTCCGGAATCGTCAAAATAGTATAGTTACATGTAAAGAAGTCGACAAACGGATACATGGTTCAAAAGTTATGTACAAAACGAGAATATGCACCAAAATTGAATAAGTACTATACTATTGATTAAAACAATCGGTACAAATTGAATAAAACAAATTAGTCGGAATATGTATACTATTACCTTTATCACTAACGTCTCTTTCTTTTCTTGGTAGGATTGTGTTCTACGCGTCTCTTAACAACGCGGACGGTTGGATTGATCCAAATACCCTCATTATGATCATTTCTAGTACAAGATTCATTCTCATTTTGATCGTTTCTTGTACAAGATTCAATGCCAACACCAATATCACCTTGATCTTCAATGTTTTCATCTACTATTTTGTTAGATAAAAGCACTATAGACCATTTCGTACTTGTCGGATCATTGACATAGAACACTTGTTTAGCTTGAGAGGCTAAAATGAAAGGCTCATCTTTGTACCCTACCCTATTGAGATCCACTTGCAAAAATTCTGACTTATCCATTCGTATGCCACTATTATTTTCAACCCACTTGCAACCAAATACAGGAATCTGAAACTTCGTGTAATCAAACACCAAAATGCGCTCGATAACCCCAAAATATGACAAATTTGCAAATTTCGGATTTAAGTCATTCGCACTTGATATGTGCATTGCTTCAGCTACCAAGGTAACACCACTATTTTGCATAGTACTTTTATCATCCTGTTCTTTGGTATAAAATGTGTATCCATTAATAGCGTATGCGCTATAAGAAAGCACAATTACAGTTGGACCATAGGCTAAACATCTCAACCTTTCTGTTACTGAAGCAGGATCTGAACGATACTTTGAATAAATATGATCCCTAAACCACGGTATGAAACTTCGATTGTGCTCTCGTACTATCCAGTTCTCATTTCTATTTGGATTTAAATCTCGGAGAACAACCTTGTGCATTTCAACATACGGCTCAACCTCAATCTCATTGTGCAGAACATACAAGTGCGCTTGATCCCGTTCGACCATTGATACTGTCACAACTTTATTTCCAATTAGCCTTTTTCCTTCTTTTTTTCCGACAATATGAGATTTGGGGAGTCCAATTGATTGAACATTTGACAGATATTCAGTACAAAACTCAACCGCTTCTTCAACAACGTATCGTTCGGCAATACAACCCTCCGGTCGACTTCTGTTTTTCACGTACCCTTTTAATATTTTCATATAACGTTCAGCAGGGTACATCCATCTCATATAAGCTGGTCTGCACAATTGTGTCTCTTTCACAAGATGAACGACTAGATGAACCATTATGTCAAAAAACGAGGGAGGAAAATACATTTCGAGATCACATAAAGTAACAACTATCTCTTTTTGCAATGTTGGTAAGATCGCGGGATCGACCACCTTACTGCAAATTGACCTGAAGAAGAAACACAGCTTAGTTATTGCGCTTCTTACTTTTTCTGGCAGAATAGAACGTATACCTATTGGTAAAAAATGTTCCATTATAACATGACAATCATGCGTCTTCAAACTCTTTAACTTGAGGTCTTTCATGGACACAAGTCTTCTAATATCTGAAGAGTAGCCTTCTGGAACTTTAACTTCACTGAGGAACTTACACAATGTTTTCTTCTCCTTTCTAGATAGAGTGTAAACAGCAGGTGGCAGATATGTTCGTCTTCCTTTCGTCACGGGTCTCAATTCAGTTCTCATCCTCATGTTTACCATGTCATTCCTTATGTTAACGCCATCCTTAGACTTTCCTGGTATATTGAGTAACGTACCTATAACGCTGTCAAATACATTTTTTTCAATATGCATAACATCCAGGAAATGTCTTACGTACAACGACTTCCAATATGGAAGTTCAAAAAAAATGGACTTCTTCTTCCACCCACCCTTGACAAGTGAATGTGCAAAAGGCTTGCCAAACTGAGTGCTCACATCTTTCACCTTTTCAAAAATTTGATCACCTGACAAAAAAGGCGGGGCTGTACCATGTTCGGCCTTTCCGTTGAATGCTTTTCTCCACCCACGGTAGTGATGATTAGAATTTAAGAATCTACGATGACCGAGAAAGACATTCTTCTGACAAAGATCCAATCGTGTCGTATCGGTTTCATCTTCACAAACGGGACACGCCTTTTGACCTTTATTGCTGTACCCGGATAGATTTCCGTATGCTGGAAAATCATTAATTGTTCCAAACAACATCGCCCTCAAGTTGAAACTTTCCTTCCTATACCCATCGTAAACCTCCACACCGTTGTCCCACAAAAACTTTAAATCTTCGATTAACGGTGCCAAGTATACGTCTATGTCATTCCCTGGTTGTTTAGGCCCAGAAATTAGCATTGATAACATCATGTACTTACGCTTCATACATAGCCACGGAGGTAGGTTATAGATCATAAGAATCACAGGCCATGTGCTATGCGAGATACTTTGAATACCATGCGGGTTCATTCCATCAGTAGACAATGACAACCGAAGGTTTCTTTCTTCTTTTCCAAATTCAGGATAATCAGTATCAACTTTCATCCATTGTGGTGAGTCTGCCGGATGTCGCAACTTTCCATCAATAATTCTTTCATCTGCATGCCAAGTCAAGTGTCTTGAATCGGTCTCACTACGATACATGCGTCTAAATCTCGGAATTATAGGAAAATACCATAAGACTTTAGCAGGAGACAACTTTTTCTTATATCGAGGGGCACCACATTTAGGACACTCATTCAACGCTGCATACTCGTTTCGAAACAAAACGCAATCGTTTGGACATGCATGTATCTTATCATAGCTCATGCCAATAGAGGACAACATCTTTTTGGCTTCATACGTTCGATTGGGAAGAACATTATCCTCTGGTAGCATATCTTTCATAAGGGCTAATAACTCTGTGAAACTTTTATCCGACCATCCATTGTCCGCCTTTAAGTTGTACAACTTTAACACCGCAGACAATCTTGTGAATTTTGAACAACCATCATACAACGGTTTCTCTGCATCGCTTACCAACCTCTCAAACATTTTGGGACAATCCGCAAGATCCTCTTCAAGCGCTTCTGCAATCTCTTCGACTCGATCGCAATCGTATGTGTCTGTGCAATCGTCGTTTGAAGCATACTTCCTATTACAACTCGACCCAGCATTCCCGTTACTTTTCTCACCATGCATTGTCCAACATGTATAACTTCTATCAATTCCAAACCGTAGTAAATGGGATCCCAACTGTTTCCCGTCAACCTTATCCACATAACAGCAACCCAAGCAAGGACACGGCATTCGAAGCGGGTCTTCGGAGTGCTTAACCGCAAACTCAACGAATTCCCATACCCCTTTCTCGTACTCTTTCGACAATCGGTTTGATCTCATCCATGTCTTATCCATGACTTAATTAAGCTAAACAAATGCTTCTTGGTTTCTCTATCAGGTACTAAGGAATTCTGTCAAGATAATAAATAGCTATCATCATAATAGAATACCTAATCAGAATACCTGATTTCTTAAAGAAGACATTACCTTATTTCAAGGTAATATAAGTCCACAAACCAAAAAATTGGTTGAGAGACACTAAATTGATATTAAAATTTAAAAAGAAGAAAATAACAAACTATAACAAACTATAAATTTAAAAAGTGAAATTTCTTTTTATATTAAAAGTCAAACATTTTTTATGAAAGCAAATTTGAACTAAAAAATAGAGAAACACATGTTCCTTATATTATAAATAAAAATAGAGAAACACATGTAACCAAAAAAAAAAAATAGAGAAACACATGTATACATATTTTTTATTAAAATGAACTAAAGTGCATGCAATAAAATTATTCATTTTTAAAGAAAACAAAAAGTGTCAAGTTTTAACATTTTAAAAGGATGAATTCAAGTATTTTTGGAAAATAAGAGGGTGTTATTTCTCTTAAGAAGCAAAAAGTTTAAAATGCAACTCTTAATTTCTATTACTATAGCAACCGTTTGTTATAGCTTTTGTTTTTTTTATAAATTTCTTTGTATCATTAAAAGTGGTTTTTTTAATGATACAACAACCATATTTCCATCTTCTAATTTTACTCCAATTCAACAAACCACAACAACCAACAAACAAAAAGCTACGCCAATATTATGGCATAAGAATGACCCCTAATTATTTCCTAATTTTGATCTATCACCATTCATGGAACAAGTTATACACATGTTTTAACTATCAAAACACCATATTTCCATCTTCTAATTTTACTCCAATTCATCATTGAATCTTAGTTTTATGTCACAACTCAAACCACCTAAACTCTCATAAAACTAATAAGGAAGATTCAAAACTCATAATCATACATGTAAGATTTACTAAATCATAATTCTACCATGATTATCCAAACAACAACACAAAACATGATCATCCAATTTCATCAATTCACCATAACTATGAAACTCCCCAGAATTTCAGAATTTCCTCAATCTTTCCACCAAAACTCAGTGTTGTTCCAAATGTCAGTGTTGTTCTAAATGTCAGTTCTAAAGATTCTAAATGTTCCATATAAAATTCCAAACAAATTCTCATAAGCATATTCAAAAACATATAGCAGTATGAATAAGAACATATAGCAACCCACATACAGCATATTCAAAAACTTAGAAATTACCTAAAGGGATGCAGGGAGAACAGAGAACGGAGGGAGAACGGAGAACGGACGGAGGCGGAAACGGCGAACGGAGGCGGAGGCGGAAACGGCGGCGGAGACGGAGGACGGAGGAACTGAAATTGATTTAGGGAAGAATCTGAGATTTAGGGATTCTGGGTGTTTGTTCGCGAGGAGAAGAAGAGAAAGATACTGAGAAGCGCTTCTGAAATTAATTGGGGCAAGTTTAATTTGTTTTATTTTAAAACACCTACGAGGGCGCTTCTGAAAAGCGCTTTAGAAGGGCCACCTATGCCAGCGCTTTCTCTTAAAAAGCGCTTTTGTAACCCCCCCTTTAAGAGCGCTTTCAAAAGCGCTTTCATATCCCCCACTATAAGACCCCTATAAGAGCGCTTTTGAAAAGCGCTGTCATACCCCCCCCTTTAAGAGCGCTTTTAGAAAGCGCTTTCATAGCCCCCCCTATAAGAGCGCTTTTGAAAAGCGCTTTCATTACCCCCCCCCCCCCTTTAAGAGCGCTTTTTTAGCGTGTTTCTTTATTTTGTTTTTAGTGCAACCTATAACAGCGCTTTTTACTAGAGGCGCTTTAGTAGGTGTGCTGCTAAAACTTAAATTTGGCGTAGTGTCTGGTTGTTATTGTTGATACGCTGATTAAGTTGCAGATCTTATGACCAATGTTGTTTAAGTTATTGATGATGCGTTGATTAAGTTGCAGGTCTTATGACCAAGGTTGATTAAGTTGTTTGCGGTTGTTGCATTGTTGTGTTGTGATGTTGTAGTTGTTGTTATTGTTGCATGCATACATTTGCATATTACGTTGGCTTGGATTGGCAAAATGTTTAAGTTGGCCTTGACGACACCTGTTTAAGTTGAAATGCCTCGATAACCTGGAATATGTTTAAGTTGGGAGTTCTGCTCCAATGGTACCACATGCATTTGCACAGTTGAGTCGCATTTGAAGTTGTTGTTGTTATTACGTTGTTGTTGTTATTACGTTGTTGTTGTTGTATTAAGTTGTTGTTGTTATACTTGTTGCTGATAATTGTTATTATACTTGTTGTTGGTAAATAATTATTATAACCGTTGTTGCTATTTGTTATTATAACTGTTGTTTGAATAAGTATGAAGTGGTGAAATTGTATGATCTAATCTTAATATATTATTTATCATACGCTGGTTTATATTGTTGGATATCTCACCCTTCTACTGATATTTCCCCTACCATGGGAAATGGGCAGGAACTCAAGAATATATGTGGAAGTCAAAGTATTTTTATGAAGTCTTTAGTTACTGTTAGTTTGAGTTGGGTCTTGCTCTGATACGTAGCACTCGGGGGATGAACGATTGTCTTTTAATTGTTGTTATAACTATAAGTTGTTAACTTTTAAGTGGAATTTATGAAGTAATATGATGTTGGCGAAGTTGTTTTAGTTTAATAAAAATATTATGTGAAGTGAAGTTGAATAATTGATAGCTCAATTGGTAGCAGGAATTGCTATAAATACCTACTTAACCCCTAGGTACGTGGTTCGATTCCTGCGGGAGGCAAAAACAATATTTTCCTGGGAAACCGGTAAGCGGACCTAGGGGATTATTGATTAAGCTGGTGACATGCTTGGTTGGCCGACACGGTTGATGCGTGCAGCGGATATCGGGGTGTTACAGAGAGAACTAGTATATTTATATACTACTAAGCTAACTTAGGTTACGAGCTAACTTAAACAATTGAGAAAAACAAACAGGCCCGATTCGATATGCTAACAAACCCAGCATTATCAACTACTGTATGTTGGACTTCAATCTCAGCATGACAGACTTTGAGAACATGCTTAAGCTCTGCCGAACCAAGAAACCTATCCCTTTCAAGATATTGGAGTTTGATCCAAATATCACATAATGGTTTTGTTATTAGAAAATCACATGCTTGTCTTTCTTGAATCATCAATATTGACAAGCCATTCTCAATGACATATCACGTGATTTGAACAATCTGCAGTCATCTATACTTCCAAATTCATCATTTGTTGTTTCCTTCACTAAGTCAGGTCTGAGTCATCTCACCCTGAGTCATGTGTGCTTTTTGGAACATGTTTTCTCTTATAATCATTTATGAAGTGTACAATTTTTTGTGTGGAAATTATAGAACTTAATGTTCTTCTTTTTAATTAGTTTTTTTCCCTTCCATCCTAAATGATCACTATTTTTCTTGAAGCGGATTCAGGTTGATCGGCTTTTTTGGTGTTATCTTGCCTCTTATTTGATTAGTGATATGTGTGATTCTATTGAAATACTCAAACTCCTTCTTATTGTTCTCCATCTACAACAACTCAAATTGTTTTCGCAATATTTAAAAACAAACTTTCTTGAGTTTGTCATCACTAACACAACTTTTCTCAATATGTCCCTCGTCTCCTTTGATGATGTAATATTCTCAAGTTTTTGAAAATTCAATATTTCAACACATTGATCGATGGAAGAACAATGCATTATTCTTCTTTAATTTTTATGTGTAGCAACCTGACAATTTGATACATCATTTGGAAGATGTTGCAAACCCGTTCGCACTATTTTCACCATATCTTAGAATCCAAAAATCACATTCATTTACTTTCTCCATCTATACCCCAATTCTAATTATTAAAAAACTTAAAGCTTTCCAATAAAATTGTTTTTAAGATTCTCCAAATATGATCACTAGATGATCAATGATACACCACAACATGAGTGTACAAACATTAACTAAATTCAAAACAACTTACCAATTAATTTAATTTTTTAATTGTATAAAAAATATTTTCACCAACTAATTTTTGATACACCATGGAGAATAATTGTTCCCTTTTTTTTTCCAATGATGTAGAAATTTTACATTGAAATGGAAATCCGAATTGAGAATGCAACAAAGTTGAAAAGAGTACCCAAAGAAGCACGTTTAAACCATAGAGGATTTTTTCAATGGAATTCATATTCATCTCAACGTGACTACGACACCATTCTTCAAGTAAATTACTTAATTCAATTCATTTACTTCACGAGTCTTTTCATTAATGTTGCACTCTAATAACTCTTATGATTGTTTATACAATATTTTTCTTTTATTTACTAGATACTACTTCATAAAAAGGACTCTAATAACTCAAAAGATGTAGATGGTTTCATTTTACCAACTTTGGTGTATTTAGCTCATGAGAAGAGGCCTCAATATCACCACAACTTCAAAGTTGGAGCAATGAATTTATATAATATATTGAATTATTGATGGGAATATATATGATTTTAATTTAATGTATGAGTGTTATTAATTATGTATACCCTATGAAACGCAGTTAAGGGTGTCTTCTATTATCAGCAACGGGAAATTTATTATGAATGTAGATTGTGACATGTACTCAAACAATTCAGAATCTATAAGAGATGCCCTTTGTTTTTTCACGGATGAAAAGAAAGGCCATGAAATTGCCTATGTGCAATCTCCACAGACCTTTGAGAATGTCACAAAGAATGATTTATATGGTAGTGCTCTTCTAGCGATTAGCGAGGTGAGTTGTTTCTTGTATCAGAAGTAACATATGTTAGAGATTTTAATTACACATAATGGACTAATAACTTAATTGCATCAAATTCCTGATAATTAAGTAGCATTATTGTGATATTGTAGTTGATGAATTGTATGTGCTTTATTTATAACTTTGTGTGTATAGGTGGAGTTCCATGGTGCAGATGGTTTTGGTGGCCCTTTTTATATAGGAACTGGCTGCTTTCATAAGAGAGAGTCTCTTTGTGGAATGAAGTTTGATGATGAATATAGGCATAACTGGAAGAGTGAAGGTGACTTATTCAAAGAAGAAAATTTGGAAGAAATAGAAGAAAAATCGAAAGGTCTTGCAAGCTGCTCATATGAGGAAAATACACAATGGGGAAAAGAGGTCCTTTATACATACTCTCTCTTTTTCATACTAAACTTGAATATTTACGAGGTTATAGAAAAAACTAACTACGGTTAAATCTTCTTTTTAAACTGAACCATGAATAATTTTAAATCATAAATCCTAAACTCTAACAATTTTGTTGTGATCCTTAATATTGTAGCAAATTGCAGCCTATGTGCCATATGTGACCGCAGTTAAATTGCAGTTGTAATTGTAGTTCGAAAAAAAAATTAAAACAATATTGTTGATTTATAAATACCAATAACTTTTTTACATTAACACATAAGTATAAATGATTGTTGATTTATAAATATCAATAACTTGATACCATTAACACATAAATATAAATAAATATTATTGCTTGAAATTAAATCCTAGACCAGTATGTTACATCTGTTTACAAATACAATTTAGAGCTATGATATAGTGATTGAATTGAGTAATGTTTAATTGAATTAAAAATGAGTTTGAAATAAGGTTGTCCAGTGGAGGATGTAATAACAGGTAGGGGTGGGAATAGGCTGAGCCGAGTTAGGCTTTGCCAAGCCTGAGCCTGGCCTGCTATAATATTCAAAGCCTAAGTCTGGCCTGTAGCCTATCATAGGCTTATTTTTTTGGCCTGGGCCTGGCCTTTTTGAAGGCCTGATTGGCCTATTAGCCTACTTAAAAGCCTATTTCATTTGAACATTGGTAAATAAGTCATTCAACTCGTCTTTATATAGACTAACAAATTAAAAGATCAATGAGATTAATTGTTTTTTTGCATTAGTTTATTTGATTTTACCTAGTAGCATCAATTTTGTGATATTATTTTTTTGAGAGAACTTATCGAAACAACTTATGACATTATTCATAAGATTGTTTTCATCTTATTTTCATAATTTCTTCAAGATAACTAAAATTTATTTTTATATTTTTAATTCAAAGTAAAAAAATATAATATAATAATAATAAAATTATTCATATGTATTTAAATAGGCCGACCTCTTAGGCTTAAAAGGCTTTTTATGTGGCCTGTGGCCTAGCCTTTTTAGCTAAATAGGCTTATAAAAAAGCCTAGGCCTTTTCTATTTATCTAAAAAGTCTGGCCTGGCCTAGACCTATGTAGGCTGGGCCATAGGCCCCTGTTAGTCGGTCTGGCCTATTCCCACCCCTAATAACAGGTTTGTCCATACAAAGTAAAGGATAAAAGTCAGTGTACTATAATCCATCTAGGAAGGCTTTCTTAGGTGTAGCTCCAACTTCATTACTTCAAGTACTTATTCAACATAAGACATGGTCTGAAGGGGACTTTCAAATTATGTTTTCTAAGTATAGTCCTGCATGGTATGCTTTTGGGAAAATAAGTTTTGGTCTCCAAATGTAATATTGTTCTTATTGTTTATGGCCTCTAAAATGTTTAGCTACTTTATATTACTCCATTATCCCTTCACTTTATCTCCTTAAAGGAATTCCCTTGTTTCCAAAGGTAACAAAATTATTCCCTTGTTGTAATATTTAATTTTGAGGTGTTTAATAGTATCAATCATAGATACGGATACACACACTGAAACTGACACATTGGCAATAATTTAAAAAAATAAATAAATTAAACATAATTACAAGTGTTAGTATTGTCTGACGCTAACACAAACACAGACACACTTATTTTATTTAGAGGTGTGAGTGCTACTAAGGTTTAATATGTGTTATTGGTTGGATTTTCAGGTGTCAAGTCCTTGGTTCATACCTTTTGCATATGTAATTATCGGAGAAACCATTTATAGTTTGTTGGAGTTTCTTTTTTATGGAGGGACATTTAAAGGTTGGTGGAATGAACTAATGATATGGTTGTACAAGAGGACAACCTCTTATCTATATGCATTTAGTGACACCGTCTTAAAGCTTTTTGGTTTTTCAAACTCAGTCTTTATAATCACAAATAAGGTTTAAGAAGAAGAAGTTTCCAAGCGGCACGATAATGAAATTATGGAGTTTGAAACATCTTCATCAATGTTTACTATATTAGCAACACTAGCATTGTTCAATTTATTTTGTCTTCTTAATGTTTTGAAGAATGCAATCCTAAGGGGTGGTGGCTCTAGAAAATATGAGAAAATTGGATTGCAAGTTATTTTGTGTGGCTTTTTGGTTCTTATTAATGTGCCTTTATACCAAGGCATTTTCTTAAGGAAGGATAGTGCCAAATTGCCAAATTCTCTTGGCATGAAATCAACATTACTGGCTCTAAGTTTAGTTCTTTCCTTTAGCTATGTATAACAACAACAAAAAGATTTATACTTGATTTTATTTTTCAATTGGAAGTGTATTCAACACATTATTTTGTTGTTTATTTTATCTTTAATTCAAATTGTCAAACATAATGCATGTAATGATTTTTTTTTTATTTTTTATAAATAGTTATTATTGTTGCTGCTTATTCCGATACGTTGTTATAATTAATTTCTTATATTTTTGAAATTAGTTATAACCTTATGTATTAAAAATACTAGGAAGGTCAATAATATAATTCAAGTTAGTGATATTTTCTTTTATTTTTATTTATTATTTTTTTTTGCATTATCTCTTTTCATGGTAATGTTGCCAATTTCAATATGTCCATTGGACAAGAATTAACATGGTATCAATTGAAATTAAAATCTTTGAGTTTTCCGTTAATTCTTTTTTACCCTTTCAAATGTTTTCTGCTGTCCTCTCTCACCTAGTAGATGTCTACCACATATTCTTTTTCACTTTGACAATTACCTTGAATTTTTCTTTTTCAAACACATATTTTTCATGCATGTCCATCTCTTATTGATCTGTGTTAGGTATCGTTCAGAACACAATTATCACAACACATCTCAAATCTTATCTCTTCTTCATAAAATCTCAGCATGCTCAAATCCTTTGGCTTTCACAATATTTCACCCTATTAATCCTCATTATCTTCAAAGTAAAAACTTTCATCAATTCATTTTGTACTTTCATCTTTCTTTTTCCTCCTCAACCTGCTCTGAAAACCCCTTCTTCCCCAAACCCCTTTTTTCTTTCTTCTTCGCAACCTCTCTACCCTCAACGACTATGGCCTCTCCTAAAACAACCACCATACAAGAACCCACACCCACCACACCATCATCCTCATCCTCCTCTTCACAAAACTCTACCAACACGATTCTTTAAGATACAAAAATCTGTAATTACCAATAGGATATTCTTGATCCATATTTTATGCCTCCTAGTGACAATCTTGGGCTTGCAATTGTCTCTCCCCATTAAATAACTTCAACTGCCATTCTTGATCTTACTCTATTTTTTTTAGCTCTACGCTCCAAAAACAAGCTAGAGTTTTTTGACATAATCCTTCATAATGTTATATTTATTCCTATTTTTTTACCAACCTTATATTCATTCCTAAATTAACTAATATCCTTAATTGCAATATTAATTTTAGTTTTATTTCTTGCAATATATAAGGGAACCTTACCTTGACAATTGGTGCAAGTAGTTTTCACCAAGGTCTTTACTGACTTACTTTTACCCATTATAATGTTCCCTTAACAATAGTTCCTTTTATAATTTTAGGATAAATTGTATTCAAAATTTTAATCCGTTGAATTTTTCGTTTGGGACATCCTCCTCATCTAATTGCCTTATATATCAATAAAGTTTTCCTTTGAATAATTTCTCTAAACACACTATTCCTTGTGATTCTTTACTCTTAGCTAAACATTACATTTTTCTTCTAGTACAAATCATGCTGCTCATTGTTTTGATTTGATTCACTTGGACATTTGGGGTCCTTATTCCATTTTTTCCTTGGTTTGGACACAAATATTTCTCAACTATGGTAGATGATCACAACGGATTTTGCTGGATCTACCTTTTGCAATATAAATCTGAAACTTCTAATCTTGTAAAGTCTTTTATCACTCACATCTAAACTCGATTTCATAAAACTATCAAAACAATTAGAACACATGATGGCCCTGAATTTTTTTTAAAATATTTTTTTGTGGAATAAGAGATTCATCATCAATCTTCTTGTGTTAACATCCCTCGACAAAAAATATCTCTACATAATCAATTCATACACTTGATGCCGATTTATTCATCAAAACAAGTTGGTGATATACTTACAAAATCCCTTCACCTTGGGCCTTCATTACTTTAGTTCACAAACTTGGAATGCACAATATACATTATAGTTTGAAGAAAAGTATTAAACATAATAAACCTAATGTTCACCTTTTTTCTTTTTTTGATAAATAGTTATTATTGTTATTGTTATTGTTTATTATGATAAGTTGTTATAACTAATTTCTTATATTCTTGTATTTTAGTTATAAAACTATATGTATAATTACGGGGTAGGTTAATAATAGAATTCAAGTTGGGGATTTTTTATTTATTTTTTGTTATTAATTTTCTGCATTATCTCTCTTTATGATAATATTGCCAATTTCATTATGTCTATTGGACAAGAATTAACAAAAATGTTGAATCTAAGATATGAAAAATTATTTGTTTATTTTCTCTTCTTTACATAAAGTAAACACATTTATTCAACCAATAAATTTGGTCTATTTTAAAATTTTATTTCTATTTGAAGTCTCTACATCTATTTTTCTGTCAGTTGCAACTCCGTTTTATTAATATTTTTAAGCGTGTATATATATATATATATATATATATATATATATATATATATATATATATATATATATATATATATATATATATATATATATATATATATAGGGGACGACTCAAGTGAGAACACTTGGTTATTATGAGAAATGAGAACAATGAATCACGACCATTAAATTTGATTTTAATGGACTGGATTGGTTTCTCTTTCTAAGATCCTTAATATTTAATGGACTGGATCTTAGAAAGAGAAACCAATCCAGTCCATTAAAATCAAATTTAATGGTCGTGATTCATTGTTCTCATTTCTCGTAATAACCAAATGTTCTCACTTGAGTCGTCCCCTATATATATATATATATATATATATATATATATATATATATATATATATATATATATTCCATTTTTAATTTTTTTAATGAATAAATACAAGTGTTATTCAATAACATGTGTAAGATTTCTATTTTACATTTAATATATTTATCTTAATCATTGAAATAAGAAATTCCTACTAAAAGATCCACCCATATGTCCTAATGTTAGTGTTATTAATGTTAGTAGAAGGCAAATCATATAGATAATAGTGGAAATTAAATCTCCTGCAGTCGGATTTTCACCACATTCACGCTCTCAAGTGTTTATCAATCGTTTGATCTTGATCTATTAGAGTTTGACCTAACTCATCCTTACAAAACCGGTTTGTAAGGTGAGGAGTGTCCCTCTATATATACTCTTTCAATGCTCTATCTCCAACCAATGTGGCACTTTAGGATCTTCCTAATACAACCACTCACGCCCAACACTCTTTTGGGCTTGGTGCGTGGATATTAATGGTGGGCGGCCCATGGTCCGAACGATGGGCTCTGATACCATATTAGAGTTTGATCTAACTCATCTTTATAAAACCGGTTTGTAAGCTGAAGAGTGTCCCTCTATATATACTCGTTCAATGCTCTATCTCCAACCAATGTGGGACTTTAGGATCTTCCTAATATGATCGCACAACTTAGAAAAACATATTTAATTCTCTAGATATTTACCACTATTAAATCAGAATTGTCCGATCAAGATCAAATGGTTAGATGTGATAAAATGCAAGATACTTTGACAAGAGGTAATCTAGATCCATTATAATGACATGCATTTTCTTTTTACCTACATAAATATTTTATTGGACAATAAAGTGTTCAAAAATTTAGCAAGACTCACTCAAATCTGAATATATATGTTTTTTTTACTATGATAATATATTTATTTACATATTTTTTGAAAACATAAAAGTCTATATCAAATAAAACAAAAACATATAAAATTGGAGAGGATTAGACCTGAATAAAAAAATTAAAAAAGGAAAAATAAAATAAAATAAAAATAAATAGAGAATTCAACAAAGTACATAAATTTGCTACCCTTTGAGCGGGTGTTATGTAACCAAAACCCCTTTCATATTTCTCTATTTATTACCTTAGAGATTACTTCTATTAACGATTTTTCTTCCTCATCGGTGTGAGTCATATGCTTTGTGTGAGTAGCAACTTTACACATTAAAATCTTCAAAATTTCAATATCATAAACAACATTAGGATGCATATTAATTATAGCAATTCTGTCAAGTCAGAATAACGCGCCATTGCGCCACGACGGTCAACACCGCGCCACTAGGGTAAGTATCACACACGCGATAATTCCAGGGGCTAGATCTCCTTCTAAGCTTTCTTTTCAAAAATTCTCGTCTCAATCCAAGTTGCGAAACTTCACATATGATCAAATTACCGAACACATATCATGATGTAAATTGTGTTGAAAAATGCTCGTTTCTTCATAATTTCTTCACAACTTAAATATTTTTACCAAGATTTTATATCTTCCTTATGATAGATTTTTGCTCAATTCTTCACACTTTCGCATGGCTTTTGCTCATTAATCTTCCGATTTCATTTGAATTTTCTCATAAAAATCACGAAATAACGACTATCATCACAACCCCAAACTTAATTTCTTGTTTGTCCTCAAGTAATCTGTGTGCATATTGAACACTTCATTAGGATTACAATGCTTACCCTTACCAATGAGCGTCACCTTTATTTTCTAATCAAACGTCTGTTCCTTGCTTCAATCCAATAAACTTGAAAATGTTTTCCAACTGTACAAGTGCTCAACCTGTCTCTCATCTCACATATATGCACTCAATTTAATAGGGTAATTACACAATCAACGTACATGAGTATATAATAATGAATTTGTAAAATTTCTAATAGAACCAATCAAAGTCATATTTAAACACATACACACACACACACACACACACACACACACACACACACACACACACACACACACATTTTTGATGTCTTTTAACAGTTATAACATATCTTATGTCTAGGTAAGATAATTTAGGATAATAGGCTTAAACCTTTGAATTTAGGTACATAGTTTTACCAATGTTATCTAATTCCTTCCATGTCACTCTTTTGTAATTCACTTGGCACTAGAGAATATCATATTGTTGGTCTTATTTTTCACAATTATTTTTTAAGAAGCTATTTTAACCTTTTGTTTTTCTTGTTTTTTTTCTTTTAGACCAATTTCTCTAGTACCCTAACTCCAAATTTGTCCTTCTTTAACTTCCAAAAGCAACCCTAAACTTTTTCTTTTGCATCATACAAGTAAAACAATCATTTCTACGTAACATCAAAGAAGGTGGGAAGAGTTTATCTTTCAAGTCTAATGGTTATATAATAAAGGCTATGTCACCGAATGAATGGTCAACGCTCAAAGTGTTTACCAAGGGATACAATCATATTAAAATAGAGTGGCTTAAAAAGGCTCAAAGTTTTCAGAAACAACTTTCTAATTGTATATTTATCAGACCAATAGACTCAAATTAGAAACAATACAAATTTTAGAAAATAACTAATATATGAATACTCTCATAAGAAGGAAAACTGAACAACAAATATATAATTGGTAGCTAATATCTTTTGTTGCTAATTTTATGTCACATTATCTGCGGATATATAACGACTCCAAATAGTTGGATACATCACTTATGTTCAGGTACGTAGGATTATTTTATAATGTTTAGTAACGAGCACACTAGGTACTCCATCTTTTAGTATTTACTTTGTTTTTACTATCAAGAGTAGCAAGTATGATAAGCATTGTCACGAAACTCATGTTGGATAATGTGAAGTTTAATGACAAAGTAATCTTTTGAATGTTATGAATGAGTTGTTTTGATGTATTTGGTTCATGTGATTTTTTCATATATTCAGTCTTTTATTTGATCACCTTAGGAGTAGATAACAATTTATTATGTGGAGGTATCATCTAATAGATGAACTTCATGCATGAACTAATATGGTTAAAAATTAAGTAGACATACATTACCCACTTAGTCACTTTAGACATAAATAGTTAGGATCATAGAGGTAAAGATAACAAATTTTATATGAAATGTTTTGTGCTATTGTAAAGTTTCGACATGAATTGTGTAGTGAATCAATGTATATTTTTATGTTGTAGACATATACCACAAGGTTAAGTTTTGGTTTCATATGTTATGACACGTCATGTCATATTTCATGCATTAGATGAAATCATTAAATAGATCATTGTCCAACATGTCAAACCACTTTGTTAAATCCTTATTTTTAATTCATGATTTTTTTTATGACCACATGACATACTGTTATTTTATTACCCTTGCTCATGTCTATTTTTTCAATTTCTTAAAAGAAAATCATCAGGCTTAATACAATTCTTATGAGATTAATATTTTTTATTATCACTTACTATTAACTTGATTTTGTATTAATCATCCTAATAGTCATATGCTTATTTTCTTGTAGAAGTTTCTTATAGTATAATTTCTATGTAGATATTGGATGATTTTATTTTCTTATTTACTTTGCAAATTAAATAATTTTTTTTTTTGAAATTTTTATGCCATGTCTTGATTTTAACCTTATATGATAGAGAATTTGCATGTTAGTTTTGGAATGTATTGTGAGTTTATATTACATAAATATATTTGGGACTAATTCTCTTGTAATTATTTTTAAGAGTAAAAAACACAAGTTAGAAATAAAAATTTGATTTTGACGGTTCCATATCGAGCGATTGCAAGCGTTGGAGGTATGTTGTTGTAAAAAGTTTAATTGTAATATAGGTTGGTTGTTTGGCTTGGCATATTGTTGGGTTATTTGGATTTGTAGAAATTCCATTCTTTTTGAGGGGGGTATTTTGAATCATTTTGATAGTAGTGGGATGATTAAATTGTTGTTGTTGGAATGGTTTCTCGTAGGTAAAAGGGGGTTGGTTGATTTTGTTTGGTCGGATTGGAATAATTTTCCGAGTCTTTGTTTTTCTTAGGGAGGGTGTGCGTTAGTTCTCTTTAATTTCATGTTTTGTATGTAATGGGTTGTGCACCCCTTATGCATTTTAATAATACATCTTAGCTTATAAAAAAAGAAAGAAAATTTGAATGACTTTTTATTAACATCTTATGTGGTAGTTAAGTGGATACTGAGTAAGGGGCATGAGACGATGATGTGAACATCATATGGAGAATTTCATCCCCAAATTTAACCTCGCACTTCAATAATAATATTTTTACCATAACACTCTGTAATTTTTTAATATTAAAAATAACTATTGTATGTTTTTTTGGATTTTTCAAATAATCTAAAGATTTTTACTAAATTTTTCAAAAAATATATGAGTTTTCACTACAACACGGAAGAGCTTCTAAAGCGCTTATTTTGGGCTTTAAAAGCGCTTTAAAGCGCTGTCAAAGCCAGCGCTGGCGTAGGTAACAAAAGCGCTTTTGAAAGCGCTCTGGTAGACCCCCCCTATAAGAGCGCTTTTTCTAGAAAAGCGCTCTTATAGACCCCCTTATAAGAGCGCTTTTTCCAGAAAAGCGCTCTTATAGACCCCCATATAAGAGCGCTTTTCTGGAAAAAGCGCTCTGGTAGCTCCCCCTATAAGAGCGCTTTTTCCAGAAAAGCGCTCTGGTATCCTCCCCTATGAGAGCGCTTTTTCTGGAAAAAGCGCTCTGATAGCCCCCCCTATAAGAGCGCTTTTTCAAAAGCGCTTTCGTAGGTTGCGTATTTTTTTATTTTTTATGCCTTTTTTTTTAATCTTTAGCAGCGCTTTTTGTAACAAAGAGCTTTTGTATGTGGCCCTTTTAGAGCGCTTTTTAAAAGCGCTGTCGTTGCTAAATGAGGTATTTTAAAGTGCAGCCTGTAATTTGAGCCACCCAGTTCGACCTGTAATATTTTCGACCTGTAATATATTTTCAACCTGTAATATTTTCGACCTGTAATATATTTTCGACGATATATTTTCAACCATCGGTAGGACAATATATATATATATATACTAATATAATACCATTATAATTAATATCCAAAATTATATATATACATCATTATAATTCCTGTCAAACAAACTAAATCTGTAACATCAACAATATTATACTTCAAATATTGGCAACAGTATGAACAAAGTTAGTAACCATATATCCTAGAGTACTATAATTTGATACTTCAAATCGACACAAATCCTACACGAAAAGCTGATGAATATAAAATTGACACAAATCCTCTTTGATTTCTTCCAACTTAAGTCTCGTGTAAGAAGCAACGCGGAATTCGTCAAAGTACTACAGAACAAAAACATAATATGAATGATTTAGTTAAATGTAATAAATTATAAGAAATTAAGTTCACTAAGTTATAAATGCATACCGTGATTGGAATTTCTAATTGATTCGTTTGAATGATTTCTTTCATAAACCTCAAAACATAGTATCCGCAGTCTGAACTGTTTCGCTGTATCGGACACTACATAGAAAAACAAATAAAATTTTATAGTTGTACGTCTTGTTTTATCAAGTAGCATAAATATTATAAGCAAAATTGTGAAAAATAATGTACCTGCACTTTGATCCAAGTAATGTTGTTTGATTTTGTCCGGGATACCTGTGCGTCTCGTTGACTTCGGAACACTTGTATTGATCTAACAAAAATATAAAAGCATATATTTAGATCAATCTCACAAATAATTAAATATATAAATATACAAGAATATTTAGAACGATCCCACTTACAAATCAATCATTTCCTTCATAGCCGGATAATTGCTCCACTCACCATCTACCGAATTCAGAAAATATACCACTTCTCTTATCGGGTTGATAGCAAGCAACAACTAGTGTGCTCTATAAATTAAAACAATAGGTTATATGAAAATTTTGTTACGTAAAAGAAACAAAGATTAGATGAACCAAGAATGAGAAACTAACCCCACTGGTCGGGTATTATACGCCCAAAGAATCAGACTTTCTGTATTGCCGGAGGACATGAATCTATCGACTAAGCGATGTCTAACTGATTCCGGTTCCGAAGCAATTGTCATTCCGCTGCAATGGGCGAAAGACACGAAACGGAATCTGTTTGACAATGCAGTCCCGCGCAACACTCTGTCATACAACAACCTTAAATAACCACACATAATAAACATTAGATTATTTTCATTGAAATGTGTAAATTAATTGTTCGACTAATTAAAGAATATATCGGATGAGTGAATATTACCGGATGTATGAGTGCATATTAGCGACGCCTAGTTGTTCATGCGTAAAAATCTCTTCCAAGTCATCTATTGCAATATTTGACATGAATTCAACACCAAAGATACCTTCATCCATATTGATATTACAGAGAGCACCATCCTTCAAATCGGACATATCAACAAGTGTTCCGAGCGTCGTCCGGTATCGAGGCACAAAAGCACCACCTTGTTTTGCCGCTTGCTTCGGAGGACCCTTAGGTGGTACGCTACAAACTTGCTGTGTCACTTGTTGTGACTCCCGAGAAGATGCCTAAAAATCATATAACAATCGGTAAAATATAAAATCATGCAGTTTTAGATTCAAATTATATATTAACACCTTAAATGTACCTCTTTTAGTGATGCAACAGACTCCTCCTCCTGTAAAATCCCTTTACCCTTAATTGCGGGTTTTGTAGGAGCAGTCTAAAATTAAAATGTAAAATATAATTAACATAACGGTGCAGAATTGACATTCGAAATTAAAACTAAATGATTCATAATGGTTTTCAATATACCTCATCACCAATGATAATGAGCTCCGAGGGCCATGCAACAAATGACCCTATTGCATCTCGCATCAATGTTGTCTCTGAGACCATGTCAGGTACCGGTAGCACCGCATCATGATCTAATACAACATCAACTGATACTTTCAGGTGTCCATCCGGGAGCGGTCTATGGTGAAGTAAATCTCCCACAGTGTTGTGCACTTTTCCCTTGCCAACTAGGCGATAATTCGGTGACGATAAGTATAGTTGGCAAGAAGAAATTCCCTAAACCAATAGTAAATATAAAGTCATTATCGTTAATAAAATAGAACAATTTGTAAGGAAAAGAAATTTATAATTACCTCGGGAAGTTTTCTTTGACAGTTGACACTAGCTTTATCACTAGTTTCTTTCACCGATGCAGTATTGCACTTTTCTCTCATATACATATCTTTATCTCTTTGCAATTCAGAGACTTGTGCTTGCAATTCCTGCAATTTTTGCAACACTTCTTCATTTGAAGGATTTCTTCTCCTAGGATGCTTGTAAAAAGAGGTTGGAGTCACACCATGACCCTTAGGTTATAAATCATAAGAATCACAGGCCATGTGCTATGCGAGATACTTTGAATACCATGCGGGTTCATTCCATCAGTAGACAATGACAAGCGAAGGTTTCTTGCTTCTTTTCCAAATTCAGGATAATCAGTATCAACTTTCATCCACTGTGGTGAGTCTGCCGTATGTCGCAACTTTCCATCAATAATTCTTTCATCTGCATGCCAAGTCAAGTGTCTTGAATCGGTTTCACTACGATACATGCGTCTAAATCTCGGAATTATAGGAAAATACCATAAGACTTTGGCAGGAGACAATTTTTTCTTATATCGAGGGGCACCGCATTTAGGACACTCATTCAACGCTGCATACTCATTTCGAAACAAAACGCAATCGTTTGGACATGCATGTATTTTATCATAGTTCATGCCAATAGAGGACAACATCTTTTTTGCTTCATACGTTCGATTGGGAAGAACATTATCCTTTGGTAGCATATCTTTCATAAGGGCTAATAACTCTGTGAAACTTTTATCCGACCATCCATTGTCCGCCTTTAAGTTGTACAACTTTAACACCGCAGACAATCTTGTGAATTTTGAACAACCATCATTCAACGGTTTCTCTGCATCTCTTACCAACCTCTCGAATATTTTGGGACAATCCTCAAGATCTTCTTCAAGCGCTTCTGCAATCTCTTCGACTCGATCGCAATCGTATGTATCTGTGCAATCGTCATTTGAAGCATACTTCGTATTACACCTCGGCTCAACATTCCCGTTACTTTTCTCACCATGCAAACTCCAAAATGTATAACTTCTATCAATTCCAAACCGTAGTAAATGCGATGCCAACTTATTCCCGTCAACCTTATCCCCATAACAGCAACCCAAGCAAGGACACGACATTCGAATCGGATCTTCGGAGTGCGCAACCGCAAACTCAACGAATTCCCATACCCCTTTCTCGTACTTTTTTGACAATCGGTTTGAATTCATCCACGTCTTATCCATGTCTTAATTGAGCTAAACAAATGCTTCTTGGTTTCTCTATCAGGTACTAAGGAATTCTGTCAAGATAATAAATAGCTATCATCATTATGTCTTGATCAAAATACCTAGTGAGATCCTATAAAGTGTGAATAATAGAATGTTATGAAACTATAGTACAAAAATATACTATAGATAGGAAGTTACAGTTGTCTCAATTGTTTGAGTCTCTAAAAGAATACAGTATCTTATTTCAGCCTACCCCCGATTTCTTAAAGAAGACATTACCTTATTTCAAGGTAATATAAGTCCACAAACCAAAAAACTGATTGAGAGACACTAAATTGAAATTAAATAGAACCATAAACAATAAACTATAAGCAGAAAACAACAAACTATAAGCAAGAAGAAAGGGCTAGTAACCTGAGTTGGACTTGATGTGGGAGACGGGTAGGTTTGAATCGGCGTTGTACAAGTAGAAACCAGAGGCTTCAAAGTAACTGTAAAATTAAACACACACACGATGCTGTTAAATACACCACTACTAACACAATATAAAAAAAAACCCAATCTAGATTGAACATATTAAAATTAGTTTCTATACTGCAAAATTCATCATAATACCAGTAATTTGAGAAAGAAATTTACCTCGGATGTTACCGAACTCAAGAAAACGCCAAACGTCGAACTAGGCCGGGAAACGATCAAACTTTCACTCTACACAAGTTACCCCTATAGAAAATTCACAAAGTTAGTAACCACTAAGACAAAATTGATTGAAAGATTCTAAAAGAACATACATCCTAATAGACACATGAAATTCTGTCCTTCAAATTCTAATTTAAACATATAGAAAAGAAAACGTAATTCTCATATCTATATATTAAAGATGCTTGCTTGAAAATCACACACACTAAATACAGTGAAAATATTAGTAACTGAGACTAAATTTGTGGCGCAGGACACAACAAAACACATACTTACATCGCCATAGTGCCATTAAAAAAACTATCTTATTTAACTTGGTTAATGTCCTAAGCTAACAATGAAGAATACGAAGACGACGGAGAAGATGAAATAATGGTTATTGAGTCATTGCAATTTAGCTTTGATACGATACAAGTTGCTACAAATCACTTTTCAAATTCAAATAAAATTGGGCTACTAATTCTCAGTATTATAATGCTGATATAATATATCATTTTCAACACAGGACATTGGTGGAATCATGACAAGACCAAAAATGGGTAACAAAACTGTTCTGTTTCTTTCTACTAATAATAAGTTCTTCAGAGGCTAATTAGTATCAGTTTTCATTCGATTCTCTAATTAGAAAAAGCACTGAAAGCAATGAAATCCTCTATTCGATTCTATTCACAGCACACATGAATTTTATGGCTTCTGCAAATTACTAATAATAGGATTCAATAATACAGAAAACCCATTCATTAAAACCTAACACAAAATCCTAAAACTACTACAGACCCTAAAACTACAACAGCGAATTTCGCTAACCTTCACAAAGTGAAACTGCTCAGCTAGAACGGCGGCGGCAGCGAGAAGATGTTGAGTGGTGGTCGGTGCTATGGAGGTTGGCGGCGGCGACAGACGTTGAGTGGTGGTCGGCTGTAGCTTTTGTTAAGTATGAACGATGAAGAAGAGAACAATGAGGGCAGTGAAGAACAGTGAGAACGATGAAATAATGAAAGACAAAACGCGTCTGTTTTAATTTGTTTTAAAAAATTTAATTTTAAAATGACCTACGTCAGCGCTTTTCAAAAGCGCTTTCATAGGTAACCCTATACCAGCGCTTTTTCGCTAAAAGCGCTTTCGTACCTTATACCTATACCAGCGCTTTTTGAAGCGCTTTCATATCTACCCCTATATCAGCGCTTTTACAAAGCGCTTTCGTAAGGTGGCCTATACCAGCGCTTTTAGAAAGCGCTTTTGTAGACATACCCTATACCAGCGCTTTTTTAATGTTTTTTTAGCGTGTTTTTTAATTATGTTTTTAGTGAAGCCTATGCCAGCGCTTTTTCCAAAAGCGCTTTCGTAGGGGTGCTGCTAAAAGACAAATTTGGCATAGTGTTTTATAGGATATTTCAAAAATACTATGAATTTTTATTGGATTTTTCAACAATTTATGATTTTTTATAAGATTTTTCAAAAAAACTATGAGTCTTTATCAAATATTCCAAAAATTTTGATAGTATTAATTTCAATATTTTTTCTAAACATAAATCTGAAAAATTATAAAACATATTGAATTTATCAAAAATCTGGCAGTGTAAGTTTTGTTTTTTTTATAAGTCTACCTGATATGAACTACCGTGTTTTTTTTAAAAACGAGTAAATTTTCTACCAACCAGTTTTTAAAAAAATAAAAATAAAAATACATATCAATTTTTTATAATATACTATTAGATTTTTCAATTACACTAGTAAGAAACTTGTGCTACCGCACGGGTCTTATTTGGATTTACATTACATGTCTATCAAACTATCATTTGTAAAGTTTGAATTTATTTTTTAATTGGTTAACATTCACATAGTTATAAATATAGACTAATAATATGTATTTGCTTTTTAAGTATTGATCCGTACAAAAAACCGTACAACCGATTCTCTAATTTCAATTCTATTAAACAGTAGCAAAAAGAAAGATTTAAAAGATGGACATTAAAATTAACAGTTTACAACTGGTATCTCATAGACATGTTCATATCTACCCGTGAATCAAAACGAGTTAACAAATCCCAGTTGAATCCAAATGAGTTAATTCTGAAAATTTATTAAACCTAGATATTAACTCATTTTTACAAACCTAAAATGTATGAGAACTCTCGTCAAATTTCAATTTTAAAACTTTCTTATTTTATCATATTTACATTTTTTACAACCTACAATGTATGACAGCTACCCGTTAAAATACAGACCTAAAACACTCTTATTAGATCATAATTACTTTTTTACAAACATAAAGTATATGACAACACCCCGTCAAAATATAATAAACATCTATCCGTGAATCAAAATGAGTTAACAAATCCCAGTTGAATCCAAATGAGTTAATTCTAAAAATTTATTATACCTAGATTTTAACTCGTTTTTACAAACCTAAAATGTATGACAGCTCCCGTCAAATTTCAGTTTTAAAACTTTCATATTTTATCATATTTACATTTTTTATAACCTATAATGTATGATAGCTATCAGTTAAATTACAAACCTAAAAATATTTTTATAAGATCATAATTACTTTTTTACAAACATAAAATATATGACAACACCCCTGTTAGAACATAGTTTGGTTCTAATCTTATCTTAGTGTTTTGATGACAATAATTAAATAAATTTTGTATAAGTAAATATGATACTCTAATTATATGTTTCTCATTTCAAAATATGTCCTAATACAAGTGCCATCAGAACATGAATTTTATGCAAAGCTGAAAAAATGTAGAAAAGGAAAAGCCAATGTAGTTCTAATGAAGTAACTTCTGAAACGCACCAACCGCTGTAGACATTCTCAAATAGAAGTTATATTCAAGTTATAAAATCTGAATCAAGATAAGATTCCGTTAAAAACACAATGATTAGCAAAACGGCTGAAGCACTCAAATGGAGCAACTCTCAAGGTTGATTGAAGAAGCTACGCACATGCATCTCGTTGAAGAAACACAAACAAAAAGCAACCGCACAAGCATTTAATTCTCTCTCTCTCTCTCTCTCTCCAAAGATCAAGATAATGGACAAATATTTGAAGCTATAAATATAAGATCAATTGAAAAAGATAGAAGTATGCAATACATATACATCATTATTCTGCTTAACAACAAGTCGGTGTGAAGTAACGACAAATACGCTGAAGAAGAATATTTTCACGTCAATACTTTGAGTTCTTACTCCTTATACTAAAACTTAGTGAAATATCACAGTTGTGATTAAAGCTTACTAGAAGCAATATGAAACACTATTATTTGAAGTTACTTTGTAACTGTTCCTTGAGAGACCAGTTGGGTCAGAATTCTCAAGAGGGCTAGGACTAGTTTAGTCTTAGAGGTTTGTTAGTCACGAGTAGTTGGCTTGTGCAAGGTTATTAGTCACCAATAATTGGCTCGTGCGTTGTATTGTTAGTCATACCTGTTGGTTGTGCAGTTGTAATCAAGTTTTGGTTATAGTGGATTAAGTCCTTGTTGAGATAGGCAAATCACCTAGGTGGGTGGACTGGAGTAGTTTGAGTTACAAATGAACCAGGATAAAAATAACGGTGTTTTGTCTATTGTTGTTGCAAGCGAAAAAGAAAAACTCATTCAACCCCCCTTCTAAGTGTTTTCTAAACCTTCAATTGACATTAGAGCTCTTGGTTCTGGGTGCAAACACTTAACTGTGTCATATAAATATCCAGAAGGAAAACACTATGGTAAATGAATTAAACAAAAATGGTTATTCAAGACCTCATGTGTTTGATGGGGAAAATTTTTAATATTGGAAAGATAGACTAAAAAGTTTCTTTCTAGGATATGATCCTGACCTATGGGATATTGGGGTAGATGGCTACGAACATCCTGTAGATGAAGGCAAAAAGATAGACAGGAAAAACATGACAGATCAATAAAAGAAAGAATTCAAAAGACATCACAAAGCTAGAACTATCTTACTAAGTGCTATCTCACATGCAGAATATGAGAAAATCACAAACAGAGATACGACACACGATATGTTTGAGTCACTCAAAATGACTCATGAGGGTAATGCTCAAGTCAAAGAGACAAACTCTCTAGCTCTCATCCATAAGTATGAAGCCTTCAAAATGGAAGATGACGAATCTATTGAAGCCATGTTCTCAAGATTTCAAACTCTGACCGCTGGCCTGAGATTACTGAACAAAGGATATACAAAAGCTGATCATGTCAAGAAAATAATCAGAATTCTACCAAGATGATGGGGACCAATGGTTACAACGTTCAAAGTCGCAATGAATCTTGATGATGTATCCCTTTAAGAACTCATAAGTGAATTAAGATGTCATGAGATCAAACTGGATGAAAATAAACCTCAAAATAAAGGTAAGACTGTCGCTCTTAAATCTGTTAAAAAATTTGAAACCAACGCTTTGCAGGCTGAAGAAGAATGCTCGAGTGAATCCAGATCAGAAGAAGAAGAAGATGAGATGTCTCTTCTCTCCAGAAGAGTCAATCAACTCTGGAAGCATAAACAAAGAAAGTTCAGAAGACCAGAATACAAAGGATAATCTTCTGGATACAAGAGGACTAGCAGAAAAGGCATTGTATGCTGTGAACTATGGCATTCAATACATTTACATCTCACTGATAATTACATGTGACATATCAACCTGAATATCATTGCAACCACTATAAGGTAAATCATATTTTGAAATTACATAGTAACACAAACTAAAATAAACAAAAGAGTGTATCATCTTCAATCTCAGAATAAGGCTATTTATTACTAAAAAAATTACATCACCAATTTCAAGCATATATCAATTAGCTACATAAGTGACGGCATCCACCGCGAATAGCTTCGGGGAATTTTTTCTCTTTACACTAGCATTGGAGGAACTCTTTGAGGAACTCAATGAATCTACTTCAATGAGAAATTATTTTCTACTGTTTGTGTTATCTCAATGCAAAGCATCAAGGTAAATAATATGATAGATATATCCCACTAAAATTGTTAATAGATCAATAAGAAAACCTCCAGGTTAACTTGTTAGTGTTATCCAAATAAATTTTTATTAGTCTTAAGTACAAAATGAAATATTCATGTCTTTCTATTCATTTGCCTCTATGTTTTTCATAAATAATAGGGAAAAAATTTCTACAGTTGCTTATGAAAATTTTGCCTCACAAAACCAAGTGGGGAAGATGAAGTACAATATCATGTTGTATATTAAAGAGGATCCTACTAACTCCCAATATGAACCTAAACATAATGGCTATAAAGCTTCTCCTTCACAATTAGACATATAAATAAAATAAAAAATTGCAAGAAAAAATGTGGGACTGACAAATCAGCATCATTAATTGCCAAAACAATATGGTGGGAGTATTGGTTAAAAAAGACAAAGTTACCCTTGAAATCAGTCAAAATTAGTCTTACATAAGTGAGGTTAAACTTGGTTTTTCCAGATACTTAGATTTTTATAAATGTATACTAGTAATATACCCGTGCGTCCGCAAGGGTAAAAATTATTTAGTTGTGTAAAATTATACTACAAATTGAGAGTTATGTTTATGTATGTTTTTAAAATCTAATTGATTGTGTCCCGTGACACTTCATAAAGTATTTCATTCACATTTTCGACATTAAAGACAAGTGCAAATGAGTGATAACTCAACACTTACTAAATAACAAATTATCTTGAGAGTAAGAATGAATCGGTTATTCAATCATATTATAATGAAAAGATTGGAATACATATTATTATTTAAAATATTTCATCATTGAAAGGGTCAATTTATGTATATATTTTTGTCTAGGTCTAATCGTGACTAGTGTTACTTTATCAAGTGCAAATTAACATTTATACATGTTTTGTTGCTTGGATCTAACTTGTTGTATCCATAACATTAAAGACAAGTGCAAAATTATAATGAGTAAGATGTAATATGATTTTGAAATAGATATTGTAAAAGTCATAACAAAGCTAAATAATGATCTTATGTAGCAATGAATATATATATAGAATTGTTATTCATTTTTGTATTTATATAGAATTGTTAATTAAAATAAAATAGGTATCGTGTTGATAGTGCCCCGTAATTAAAAATAGAAATTTTGACATTTGAAAATAATTTTTTTTGTCTCAAATAAAGATAATTATTAATTAAAATAAAATAGTTATTTTACTGATAATGTCCCGTGAAAAAAATAAAAATTTTGACAATTGAAAATAAAATTTTTTTGTCTCAAATGAAAAAGGAATTCCGCTGATAGTGGCTTGTTAGTAAAGTAGAAATTTTGACATTTGAAAATAATTTTTTTAATAATTATAAATACTTTTTAATAATCATAAAATAATTATATTTTCGGTTGAGTAAATTTTGACGTGTTCCTCTTATTTTATTAAAAAAAGATTCAATTTATTAATTTATTTATGTTTAAAAAAATGAAAAGGAAAAAAATTGAGGGAGAAAAAAAATCTACTTTTAATATAATAAAGTAGAATACATATGAAATTCTATCATTATCCTTCTAATCACCAATTTGACAATTTGAGAGTGATAATCGGGGACATAAAGGTTATTGCATCTCCTTTATTATTTTAATTAATAAAATATATTCCTTAATCATTGGGTAAACTTTCAATTATCCATTTTCTTTTCCATCATTAATACTAACGTGGGGCCTTTGTATTGAAATTGTGCAAATTTGCTTGGAATACAGCAAAACCTCCTCCACGCTTCTTCTCTTTGATTTATGAAAAACCCCTCAATTTTCCCTCAAAAGTTCATCCTTCAATTCAATTAAGTTTTTCTCTTTCCATAACCCATTCATATACGGCATCTTTCATTCCTTGATTTCATTCTCCACACATTGAAGGTTCGTCAAAATCCTGCATCTTCCATCCATAGTTTTTCTTTAATTTCTAAAATCATTATCGAGTTGCAAATCAAAAGGTATGTTCTTTTTTATTCAATAATAATAACAATCAATTATGTTATCAAACTACAAAATTCAATTGATAATTTTTTTTCTTCAATTTTTCAACTTTAGGTTATCGCTATTTATCTAACCCCCAATTTTATCATTTCTTTAAACATGGTTGTGGATTCAACAATTTTGGTAAAGACGCAAAAGCACTTCGATTCATAGAATAATGACTCAAAAGGCCGGTGTCCTTCAATAAAGGGTACTGGGTGAGATTTAAACTTTGCATTTTTGTATTTTTCAGATCTAAATTCTAAACTTTTGATTTTTTTCTTCAATTTTTCAGGTATATGCACGCTGTTAAAATATATATTGTACTGTTACATGTTGTTACAGTTTTTTATTAATGTTTCGTGTTTTCTTATGGATTTGTGTCGCTGTCTTGATATTGGAGAGTTATTTTTCCAAGTTGCTGTCATGAATTTTAATCCAGAACTTTCATCAATATTATAGCAAGTTTGAATTACTTTAGGAAAATTTCCCAGGTTTAATGTTCAATTTATTTTCGGTAAGATTTACTTTGTTTACTTTTTCATTTTCAATCTTTCTTTTCTCCTCCTTGAGATTCTTTGTTTTTTATTTGTCATTCGTTTTCTTTTCTTAGGTTTAATGCTTAAAATTAAGTTATGTTTGCTTATATGCAGTTTAAAAAGTTTTCACTTTGGTTAATAATTTTATAGATCGAAGAGATGGAGCACGGGGAAGACTGCAGATATTGTATTATCTAAGATTTTTGAGTTCCCAAATTACTTATATTTTTCAACATTGATTGTTACCCATATGTTTTTCCTCCGTAGACATTATTTAAAAAAGTTATGGTTTTTTTTTAAGGGAAGAGTTGGACTTTACATAGTGGTGTGCATTGTTCTTGCTAAAGGTTTGATTATTTTTTTTGACAGAAAATAGTTTTTGAATCAGGAGGGGAGCATTGTGGTTTTTGTTTATATCACTCCAGATTGTTTTTTCCATCACTTCAGATTTCTTCTTGAACTTTGGTTTATTATGAGCAAAATTTCTGAAAGGGGAGATGTAATGTATGTTATTTTTTGTGTAGGTAAGTTTTGGTTGTTTGAGTTTTTCAGGGCAAAAGAAATAATGACATTTGAAATGAATAAATGAAAATATTTTTTTTCTTTTGTATTTTATTTAATTTTGATTCTTTCAAATTACTTTTTTTTTTTCTTCTAAAAAATAGGTTAAGGGAATGGGGCAATTACTATCCTCCACTTTTACTGTTTCTTAGTTTTTTTTTCCATTTTATTTATTATTATTATTATTATTATTATTATTATTATTATTATTATTTTTATTTTTATTTTATTTATTTATTATGACTATATTGTGATAGGAAGACTAAATATATTTAAGTTACCGTGTTTTCAACACAACTCTCTAAATTATAAAACAACAAAATTTTGAGATCATGGTATATAATCAAATCGATCATCATCAATAATAATAATAATAACTAATAAATTATAAAACAGTGTATGTAATTTGACATAATGAATTTTTTTTTTTCAGATTGGAAATGCATAATTGAACAATGAAACAAATCAAAAGGGTATTGAACAATGCAGACATCTGAATTGTATTCATATGATAGATGTTTTTTTAATTTTATTTTAAAAAAAAATTAAATTTAAATAAATTACTTCTTTTTAATTAAATAAATTACTTTTTTATAATTATATATCTATATATATAATTCTAAAACTAAAGAGATTCAATTTAAAAAAATAATTTTAAACAAATTTCACAGATTAAAATTAAGTGTAATATTTAAAATAGTATTTATTTTTAAATTAATGATAACATATTGTATTAAAACAATATTAATGCTATAGTTTTTTTATTGGCTACAAAGCTATAGCATTTTTGAACCATGATTTTAAAGAATTAAAAGATATAAGTATTCGCCAACGATAAAAAGAATTTATTTATTTTTGGCTTTATAACATTTCTAAGATTATATAATTGTATCATTTGAATTCATTAAAAATGAGTAAAATCATATTAAATAATAATAAATGTTCTATGTTTTTGTTACAATTTATTTTTAAAAATTGAAAAAAAATCAAATGAATCAATAATAAATCTTTATATTTGTATGTATTTCGGTTTAAAACCAATTAACATAGATCGATTTAAGACAATGTATAAATATATAAAAAAGTTTATGTGTGTTTATATTAAGAGAGCATACTGCATATTTTAAAACCGTAATCTTAATTCTAAAATAATTATCTTATTTTATTTGTAAAAGTAACACATAATTTGAAATAATCTCATAATTTGATTCCATTAATTTGTCATTAACTATATTATTATTTTTTTATCAGATAACGAATTAATTATTGCATATTTACTGATGTTTTGCCCACTTTATTATCTCAAAATACCCCTTTTGTAGTCTCATTTGTTACTAATATTTTCGCTTTTTAACTGTCCAATCATGATCAGGGTAATAATGATGAAATTAAATTGCATAAGAAAATAGGTTTGCAATTAATTCTTCCTTTTTCACTGCACGTTATTCCACCCAACCATTATCCATGGTAATGATGGCCTATAGCGTGCATGTATCACTAGGTTGGTAATAAATTCTTCATACAATGTTTAACTCTTCGTTTTTCTACCCATTAAATAAAGTTACTTCTTTGTTTTATTTTATTTTATTTAATCTTAAAAGCTTCTCTAAATATAAATTGAGTTGAGCATGTGGGCTAAACCGTCGTGTTTCAACACAACTCTTTAAATTATAAAACAACAACATTTTGAGATCATGTATAATCAAATCGATCATCAATAATAATAATAATAACTAATAAATTATAACAGTATTTTGTAATTTGACATAATGAATATTTTTTTAAGATTGGAAATGCATATAATTGAACCATGAAACAAATCAAATGGGTATGGAAGAATATGCAAGAGATTATGTGATATCTAATGGTTTGTTCAAAAACATTATAATAGAGATTATGTGATATCTAATGGTTTGTTCAAAAACATTATAATACAGACATTTGAATTGTGATTATATGATAGATGATATTTTTAATCTTATTTTCTACCCATTAAATAAGAAAATAGCGTGCATGTGTCACTAGGTTGGTAATAAATTCTTCATACAATGTTTAACTCTTCGTTTTTCTACCCATTAAATAAAGTTACTTCTTTGTTTTATTTTATTTTATTTAATCTTAAAAGCTTCTCTAAATATAAATTGAGTTGAGTATGTGGCTAAACCGCCGTGTTTCAACACAACTCTTTAAATTATAAAACAACAACATTTTGAGATCATGTATAATCAAATCGATCATCAATAATAATAATAATAACTAATAAATTATAACACTATTTTGTAATTTGACATAATGAATATTTTTTTAAGATTGGAAATGCATAATTGAACCATGAAACAAATCAAATGGGTATGGAAGAATATGCAAGAGATTAGGTGATATCTAATGGTTTGGAAGAATATGCAAGAGAGGGTTATATTGACTCCAAGAGTAAGTGCTCAACACTTACTCCAAATTATAACCATTGATTATCATTAATCCAACAGTTTTAATTAAAGTTTTATATAAAAAATATTTCCAAAAATAATTAGATTAAATGATCAATTAAAACCGTTAGATTAATGAAAATCAATGGTTATGATTTAATATTATAAAGTTAAAGTATATTTCTTTATTCCTAAACTCCACATACAAATACAGAAACAAAAAGCTAATAATTTCAAACAAAAAATAAACCACATTGTGCGACATGCGAACGTGTGAAATATAAATTATTTAATTATCTAGGTTTTATAGTCTTTTTAACAATTGAAATAAATGTGTGAGATATTGATTAAATATTATTATTGGTTTCTTTTATATGCTTTTTTTATTATGAAATTATTTGCTCGTGAGTTTTATATATGATTGTGAGAATAAAATGAATTTTTTTTCAAGTTCATTTAAACCATTGAGATTTTTTAATCCATATATCAAATTTCTATACTCTTGTTGTTATTATATCTAAAAAAATCAGGAGAATGAAACTTCATTCCAATATTTGTATTCTAAAATTTACATTCGAAGATTTGATGTGTTTTTTAATCCATATATTCAAAGTTTTGATTTTTTCAAAGGTTTATTTTAATTTATTTATAATTAAAAATCAAAATTTAATTAACAAATAACTTTATAAAATAAAATACAAGAATAATAAATCATTAAGGAATATTTAAAAAACATAAGAAATTAATTTATTCAGTAATGTAATATTTGAAAATTTTTATAATGAATTTTTTATATATTAATTATAATTAAAGATATTATTAAAGTATAATAAAGAATATTAAAAATTTCAATTATAAAAAATTGTTAGTAATTTTTTATGATAAAATGTTAACATTTATACTAAAGAAATTGCTACTAATATTACTTTTTTTATAAAAAAAACATGATAAAATTATGATTGATAAATACATAATTTTTTTATGAAAAACATACATTTTCGACGGGCCGAAACTTCTCATAAAATTAAATTTAACATGAGACAATTATGATTGATGAATACATAATTTCTTATATTTATTTATTATTTATAACATTGTGCTATCCGTGCGAACGCACGAGCAGATGACTAATCATGATAGATTTATAACGATATTCTATGATGCATGCGAACACACGGATAAATGACTACTTAATTATTATTTATTTTTTACTAAAGTATATAACTCTAAGTAGATTAAATTAATATTTATATGACAATTATAATTTCAAATATTTTTTCATTTTAATTTGCGTATCTTTTACATATATTTATTAACAATTGTAATATATTTATTTATTATTTATATCGACTTTGTATGACCCGTGCGAACGCACGGGTCCTTTACTAGTTAAAATGAAAGTGAAAATATTAAAAAGAGAGAGAAATGCAAAAGTAAAACATCTGAAGTGAAGAGAGACAAAGAAAAATTCAATGATCAATACACGTGGCGGTTGGACATTTGTTTGAAAAGTTGGAATATTAGATTGATTATAAAATGACAAAGCAACCCTTTTGGTTTTGTAAATTTTGAATGAGTGAAGGATATTTTGGGTAGAATGATGACATCTTTCATTATTAGTTAGATAGTAGACTAGACTATTAAATTTTTTATACTTTTTTCTACAATCGAAAATTGGAGGATAACACCTTAAATTGAACAATTTGGATCCTCAGCAGCCAAAAGTGGCAGCCATTTGTGCAGCACATTATTGGCCATTAGATTATTCCAATAAATATTCTAATTGTTTCAATAATTGATAAAAATATTAATGAAAAAAATAATTAATCATCATAAAATCAAATATTCTATGTCTCATTAATTAATTTATTAAAGATTGATAATTTAATTTTATATTTTTGTTTAAATATATTTTTTATTGTTTTAAATACACCAACTTTTATTTTTAATTCATATATAATATCAATCCATTTTTAATTTAAGATAACTTAATTATTTAATTTATATTAATTTATTTGAAGTTTTAAAATGAATATTAAATTTATGATTTAAATATTCAATATTTAAATTAAAAACCACATAACTAAATTAACAATTAACAATTGATAAAATCAACGAATTTAGATTATTTGCTGAATTTTTTTTTAATATTTTAGATTATTCACAACCAAAATTTTCATTTCTAATAAAATCAATCAATTTATATTATTCACAATCAAAAAATTTATTTTTAATAATTAATTCTTAGTATTGTCTATTTATTTATGTTCTCTCAACATATAAATTAGTTGTGTGACTCAAATAAAATTCAAGTGTTATCTTCTCAATTTTTTTCGGTTAGTTTATTTTTCTTAATTTTGAGGTATGTGTTTATTTCTTTAATATTATGTTCTATATTTTTTATACTATTGTTTTGTTTGTAAATATTGTGTTCTTTATTTTATTATTTATTTTGTTTTTATTCCTAGTTTTTTATTTCTGTTTGATTTATTAGTTTATTTTTCTCAATTTTAAGGTTTGCTCTTACTCCTTTAATCAATTAGTTTTAATCTTCTATTCTATATTTTTTTTACATATTTTAATAATATTGTATTGTTCTTAAATAATTTTTTTATTATTTTATTTTTAAATTATTATTCATTTATCTTTGTATTGCTCTTTAATATTTTGATCTATATTTTTAAATTTTTTAATTTAATAAGAAATTTATTTTAAATTTAAATTCATAAATTTTTTACTAGTAAAGTGAAATATCAATTTATTTTAATTTAAATATTTAATATTCAAATCATCAATTTAATATTCATTTTAAAACTTCAAAAAAACTAATATAAATTAGTATTGAAAAATTTATATGAACTAAATTTTATAATTATTTTTTAAATGAGTTAAAAACAAAAATTATATAAACGGCCAGTTATGTTAAATTAAAAATTGATTGATATTATCTATGAATTAAAAATAAAAGTTGATGTATTTAAAAGAATAAAAAATATATTTAAACAAAAATATAAAATTGAATTATCAATTTTTAGTAAATTAATGAGACATAGAATATTTGATTTCATGATAATTAATTACCTTTTTCATTAATATTTTTATCAATTATTGAAATAATTAAAATAATTAGAATATTTATTGGAATGCCAATAATGTGCTGCACAAATGGCTGCCACTTTTTTTTTGGCTGTTGAGGATCCAAATTGTAAATTGAAGGATATTTTATACTCTTTCTATATATAGACCACTATCGAAAGCATTCGAAACACACAAGTTGCATAATTTTGGAAGTCATGGACAGTGGTGAGTACTCTCCTTTATTTGAAACAAAAAAGGGAAGAGGAAGAGTTATCTATAGGCTCTTTTCAATCTCATTATTTGTAGCCATATGCTTCATCTGGCTCTACAGATTCACTCACATCATAACCCAACAAGAAGATGATGGAGGAAAATGGGCTTGGATTGGTTTGCTTGCTTCTGAACTATGGTTTGGTTTTTATTGGATTCTCACTCAAGCTCTCAGATGGAACCTTGTCTTCAGACATCCTTTCAAGGATAGGCTCTCCCAACGGTACCTTTTATTTTCATATATCCAATCTTATCATTATCTCTGAAAAAAAAAAAAATGTGTCTGTGTCCTAAATCGAAGCTGATACTAATATTTATGGTTACGTTTAATTTATGTTTATATACTTCTTTTTCTATCCTCTATTTTTGAACAGATATGAAGATATGTTACCAGAAGTAGACGTATTTGTGTGTACGGCAGATCCAGAGATAGAGCCACCAATAATGGTGATAAACACGGTGTTATCTGTGATGGCTTATGATTATCCAACAGAGAAGCTTAGTGTGTATCTTTCAGATGATGGTGGATCAGATGTTACATTCTATGCTATGTTAGAGGCTTCTGAGTTTGCGAAACATTGGTTACCATTTTGCAAGAAATTCAAAGTTGAACCTAGGTCACCTGCTGCATATTTCAATACAATTATTGACTCATCCTCACATTTTCAAAGTGACACTGATTTTGATAATGACTTGGTGGCTATCAAGGTATGTGTAACTAATCCATTATTATCTTAATCTATGATTTATTTGTTAGAGTATCAATTTGAATTATTATGGCGATGAAAAAATCTTAGAATATACTAAACGACAAGGGATATATATATTATTTTATATATTTATGTGGTTTCTTAAATTTGATTCTTTTGGACAAACAAGGTTCCCTAAGTGACATAATTATTATTACAATATAATATTTTCCTATAATTTGACATTAATTTAGTAATTATTATATTTTAAAATTTTCATATTTTTGTAAGTAAATAATGTCACTTTTATATTAAAAAAATGATAATAACTGAATAATAATATTATAATCTTCATTTTTATAATTGATCGACTCTATAATAATAATAATAATAATAAAAATAAATAAAATAAATATTTGGTTTCAGTATCCGGCATATCTAAAACGATCATCCGAGTTTAATCAAAACAATCCTATACAACTCAAATTTAGTAATTAGATCAACCGATCATCCGACCACCATTTGCACAAAAAAGACAATAGATCGATTGATTTCAATCGAATTGTTAAAATTTGTTCGAATTTCTTCGTCACAATGTTTCAATAAGAAATCGTATTGTTGTCACTGTCAAGAGACATGGATTAAGCATATGAGAGTGAGAACCAACTGATATAAGCTTAACCTGCACTCATTTGAACTATGTCATGTTAAAATATTATTCATCGGATGTGGAGTGAGTTGGACAAATTAATTACAATTGAAATTGAATTAATAATATATTGATTTATATTTAGATAAATTTATATAAAATTAACTTAAATTAAATTATTAAATCAGTTTTATAAAAAAACTTAATATTTTTAATTTTAATAGAATTAATTTTTAAAATAAAATCAATTTTATATTCTCTTTTTTCTTCTGTATTGTAGAAATTGTACACCGAAATGAAAAATCGAATTGAGGATGCAACAAAGTTGAAAAGGGTACCCAAAGAAGTACGTTTAAATCATATAGGATTTTCTCAATGGGATTCATATTCATCTCGACGTGACCATGACACCATTCTTCAAGTAAATTGCTTATAGTTCAATTTACTCCATTAGCCTTTTCATTATTTTTGTGACTTATGATTGTTTATACAATATTTTTCTTTTATTTACTAGATACTACTTCATAACAAGGATCCTAATAACTCAAAAGATGTAGATGGTTTCATTTTACCAACTTTGGTGTATTTAGCTCGTGAGAAGAGGCCTCAATATCACCACAACTTCAAAGCTGGAGCTATGAATTCTTTGGTATATATACAAAATAATGCATTATTTATTTATTTTTTGGGATATATATTATGTTTATTTGATTATATATATGTATGTTATGAAAAATAGATAAGGGTGTCTTCAATTATCAGCAATGGAAGAGTGATTCTAAATGTAGATTGTGACATGTACTCAAACAATTCAGAATCTATAAGAGATGCTCTTTGTTTTTTCATGGATGAAAAGAAAGGTCATGAAATTGCTTATGTACAATTTCCACAGACCTTTGAGAATGTCACAAAGAATGATTTATATGCAAGTGCTCTTCTAGCATGGAGCAATGTGAGTTATTTCTTGTATCAAAAGTTGCATAAGTTAGAGACTTAACTACAAGTATATTAGATGATTTATACTTGTAATTTTGTATATGTGTGAAGGTGGAGTACCGTGGTGCAGATGGTTGTGGTGGTCCTATGTACATAGGAACTGGATGCTTTCACATGAGAGAGACTCTTTGTGGAATGAAATTTTATGATGAATATAGGCATAATTGGAAGAGTGAAGATGACTTATTCAAAGAAACAAATTTGCAAGAAATAGAAGAAAAATCAAAGGCTCTTGCAAGTTGCTCATATGAGGAAAATACACAATGGGGAAAAGAGGTCATTTATACATACTCTCTCTTTTACACATATATATTATATGGTTATGGTGATTAGGGATCTTAGAAAAAAGCACAATTGTGACTAACCGTTCATGAATTATTAACATGCTAATCAAAACTGGACTGGATTGGCCATTTTAATTGATTGGATTGGGAATCGAAATTCTAACCGATTTGTTTGGACTTAAAAATTGACATGCAGAAGAACTTGGATTTAAACTGGAAAACTGATTAAAAACCAAAAAACAGGCGATTTAGGCAATTTTAAGGGTTGAACCAGATTTTTCTTTTGATTTATAAAAATATGATAAAAAAAGTTATTTTTAATCAAAATAATGTATTATTTAATTTTCTTTTTCCTTCTTCAATCACTCTATAGTATACATTATCGTAGAAAAATCAAAGTAAAAAACATTTTAAATTCTTTTGTTATTCTCTATTCATTTGAAGAATTGAAGTGAATTTAATATAATAATATATAATACATAGATACGATAAAATACAGTTCAACACATAAAAAATGACCCGACAATAACGTGAACAAAGAATTGATAAAGTGATTATTCATATTATTAATTATTATTATTATTATTATTATTTTCATCATCATCTAACCTATTAAAAATAAAAAGGCTATAAAAAATTAAACAAAAACTATTAAGTATCAATTATTAAAATATTATCAATAACTTTTTGGCATATTTAGTCCTCAAGTCCCTTAACTTAATTTAATGTTCTGCTTCGGTCCTTTAATTAAAAAATGCTATAAATTAGTCCCTTAACTTTACTTTTGTTATCCTATTTAATCCCTTTCGTCAATTTATGACAAAGAAAACGTTAAGTTATGATGTCGTGGATGTACATTAAGGTTCAAGGGCAAAATGTGACTCAACATTTATACTGTAAAGTAGGGTTTCCACTTAAGTTGTTGCATGAAGATGGAAACACTACTTTATAGTACAAATGTTAAGTCATATTTGGACCTTAAGCCTTTGTATACATATACAAGGCACCAACATTTAACATATTTTTTTGCTAAAAATTGACAGAAAAGACCAAATAGGATAACAGAAGTAAAGTTAAGGGACTAACTTGTAGTATTTTTTACTTAAGGGATTAAAGCAGAACATTAAATTAAGTTAAGGGACTAAAATATATTAAGCTTATTTTTTTACTATTTAAAAATATAATTATTTTTATGTGTTATTATATATAATAAAAAATATTTATTAATATATAACCGGTTCAACCCCAGTTAAATCTTAAAGGCCGGTTTGGTGCACAGGATAAAAGACATGATAGGATATCTGTATCATATCCTCTCTTAATCCAGTGTTTGCGGATACAACATGATAAGATAAATTAATCCTGAAACTTATCCTATCCTACCTCCGTAGTTCAAATTGTTATCCTGAATATGAGTTAGGTTAGAATCCGACAAGATAAGATAAGAAAATGATTTACTATTTTATCTCTATAAAATGTAATTTAAAATAAAAAATTAAATATAAAAAATATAAATAAAAAATAATATGATATTAAATTAAAAATATTAATAATTAATTTAATAAAATAAAAAAAATAAAATATTTAAAAATAAAATAATTATTAGAATTTTAAAAATATAAATAGTAATTTTATTTTTTAACAAATTAAATATATGTTCTTGCAAGGGTAATTTTACCATTTACACACACACACACACACACACACATATATATATATATATATATATATATATATATATATATATATATATATATATATATATATATGAAATTGGGTTTAATCTCATTTCTTGAACTTGTCCCCTTGCTCTTGGATTAGGGGCAGGGCCCTATTAGGTGCTTATGTGTAATAGGGTTTCGCAAAGTGGCCAACTGATCTCTTTGGGGTCTTTGAATGTTTTCATTATCTTTTCCTCAATTTGATGTTTCTGATCTAATTTATTTCTCTTACATTAGTTAGTGGGTTGCTCCGGGGTCATGGGTTTTACTTGATGCAGACTTGTGATGGTCGTTGAGGTTGCGTCCTTTGAGGTGTAGTTGCCGTTTATATTCGGCTGGCTGTGTACTGTTTGTTTTGTTCTCTTTTTTGTTCTTTCTCACTGTTTGTCTTTGTGTTTCTTCTCTTTGGGAAGGTGTTTGTTATTTGGATGTACTACTACTACTTCTGTTAGTTATATATTTTCTATTAGACAAATTAATAGGTAGAACCATTCTTAACCTTGATATTGTAGCAAAATATAACATGTGCAACCGATGTAGGTAATTACAATTGAACATAGAGTTTAGAACTATGATGTTGTAATTAAATTTAATTGGTAATAATTATTTCGAATTGCAGATGGGTTTAAAATACGGGTCTCTAGTGGAGGATGTGACAACAGGCTTGTCCATTCAAATCAACGGATGGAAATCAGTATATTATATTCCAGCTAGAAAGGCTTTTTTGGGTCTAGCTCCAACTTCTTTACTTCAAGTCCTTATTCAACATAAGAGATGGTCTGAGGGGGACTTACAAATTTTACTTTCTAAGTATAGTCCTGTGTGGTATGCTTTTGGGAAGATTAGTTTTAGCCTTCAAATGGGATATTGTGTTTATTGCTTATGGGCACCGAACTGCTTAGCTATTTTATATTACTCTATCATTCCTTCACTATATCTGCTTAAAGGAATCCCCTTGTTTCCAGAGGTAACAAAACAATTCATTTTCTAAACTATTTACTTTTTAGGTGTTTAATATGCCATTGGTTGAATTTTCAGGTGTCAAGTTTGTGGTTCATACCCTTTGCTTATGTTATAACTGGAGAAACTACTTATAGTTTATTCGAGTTTCTTTTGTGTGGAGGAACATTTAAAGGATGGTGGAATGATCTAAGGATATGGTTGTACAAGAGAACAACCTCTTATCTTTATGCATTTAGTGACACTATCTTGAAGCTTTTTGGTTTTTCAAATTCAGTCTTTATAATTACAAGTAAGGTTTCAGAAGAAGAAGTTGCCAAGCGGCATGATAATGAAATTATGGAGTTTGGAACATCTTCACCAATGTTTACTATATTAGCAACACTAGCATTGTTCAATTTATTTTGTTTTCTTAATGTTTTGAAGAATGCAGTCCTAAGGGGAGGTGGCTTTGAAGCACACAAGAAAATTGGATTGCAAGTTATTTTGTGTGGCTTTTTGGTTCTTATTAATGTGCCTTTATACCAAGGCATTTTCTTAAGGAAAGATAGTGGCAAATTGCCAAATTCTCTTGGCATGAAATCAACAATGTTGGCTCTAGCTTTAGCTCTCTCCTTCAGCTATGCATGACAAAAATAAAAACTTGTACTTTATGTGTTTTCAATTAAAAGCTTATTATTAATATTGGATATGCCATTTTGCTATTTTGTTTTATCTTCTGTTAATTTAAGATTTATGTGTTTTTATTTTATATAAACAAATTCAAAAAGTTGAATCAGTATATAAAAGTTAATTGTTTGTTTTCTCTTAGTAAACACAATTATACAAGAAATTGGAGATTGGAGTAGTCATTCGGAGCAGGATCGGACTAAGAGGAAGGCCAATAAAACTATTGTTTTGGACTTCAAAAAAATTTCTAGTTAGTACTCATATACTATTTAGTATTTTTTTAGTTAATACTCTTTCTGAAATAATAATTGCTTCTTTTTTGGTAATAGAAATAGTAATTGCTTTAATAGAAATGAGTTTGTTCTTAAACAAGTGCAATTGATTCTAATTTTACCCTAAAATTAATTATATGTACATAATTTTCAAGTTATTATCTCTAGGAAATGAGGGTATGTTGAAAGTATATTTTAGAAAGAAAAAAAGGTTTGAAATAACACTGAAAAATATTCATAGGTTAAAGATGATCAAATCTTTTTAATCTATTATTTCTCTAATTGTGTCTAATTGCTACAATTGTTCTCTAATATCAAAATGAATTAATAAATTAATTAAGACCGATGTCTTGACTTGTAATCTTCTCCTTTGATCACAATACCCTTATATCTTAGGTGAATTTGTGATTAAAAGAGATTTTACATAATATAATTCATAATATAATAAATAGATAAAAACAATATCTCTAAAATTATGATTTATTGAAAAATTAAATTATATTGAATTTTAACAATTATGGTTAGTAATTAATTGACACTTCGAACCATTTCATACATTCTCAATAAAAAAAAATTAAGAACAAATCTATAAAATAAGAAAATAAATGTGTCTGATTAAGCTATATTGCCCTTTGCTTAAAAAATAACACCTTATTGTTTTAGGGTTAATTTGTGTCTAAAAATTGCTTTTTGTGACTAAATTAAGATTTGGCTCTATTGAAACTAATGTTTTGATCATGTTTGTCTTACCCAATGCCTACTTACGTTGCATTATGTTGGTAACAAATTAAAATGTAACCAAAGTTTAACTTTATCATCACTCCCAGTGCTGCAAACTGAACCACCCTCTGTCCCAACACTCTTTATTTTTCTCATTTCACTTCTCACTTTTTGCCCCAACGCAAACTGAACCATTCTTTTTCTCCTATCACTTCTCACTTACCTTCTCCCTCCAAACCCATATTTCATTTCACAAAGAACCTTCGTTTCCTTCATTTGCTCCGTTTTCCTCGTGTAATCATCTGCAGATTTTTCAAACACCATGGCAAGATCTCTGGAGAGAGTTACTGACATAAACGATGAAAAGGAACATTGGAAAGTTGTCGTTAAAATCCATCACTAATGGAGTGTGCTATATGTTATAACCCAATTTTGACCACCGAGATCCCACCATATTTTAAATATTAGGATCGCCATTATCATCATAATCATCATGCATTTATCATTTGCTAACAAAAATACAAAAAAATTATTGTTTGTTGCTTGTGCCCCAAGACATGAGACTGATTAGGAAGAGGCTAGGCAAACTAGGGTTTTGAGGCCCACGAGGGAATTCAACATTTTTCTATGATTAAAAGGATTCTCTAATCAATACCAAGATCCAAGGATGGTCAATACAAGATCAATCAACTCCAAGTTCACCAGAGGCTCTAATTAGGGTTTTTGACCTTATTCCACTAGAGGGTTGACTTTTAATCAGGTCATAGTTCCAAGACTCAAACTATGATTCAAAGGCAACCAAATCAACATTATAGTCCATTCATATCATTCATTTGAAGAGGAGACATTGATTCATTTGGAAATCACAAAACTGCAATTCATCTGGAAAAAGTCAACTGTGCAAGTCAACCTTTGACTTTTGAGAAAAATGGTCAACTATGGAATTTTAAAGATCCAAATAATCATCATATGGATAATGAAGACATTTGATCAAAGAAAATTCAAAGAATCCACCAAGAATAAAAAAGTCAAAATTAGGGTTTTAAGTGAATTTTGACCTAATTTTGAGAACTCCAAATTTTGCCTACAAACTCAAAAATCTCCAAACATGAAAGTTGTAGATCTTGACAAAACAAACAACTTATCACAATGCAAGTTTTGGCTAAAAGTGATTATTTTGAGAGATTTTGGATTAAGATGGTTTATGTCTAAAAAACATAGAAAAATTCTAAGTGCTTTCACCTAGTTTTTTCTTAACTTTATGGCCTTTTTTCTCCATGATCCAAAAAGAGTTTGAGGAAACTTTCAACAAGTGAATTGAAGTATGTAACAAGGAATTTCCAAACAGACCACTAGCATGAAAATCCATGGCTTGATCAATGCGATTGGATTTTGTGAAGAAGGCACCATGAACACTTGAATTCAAGAATGAAGAGATGAAGAAGTTATGAACCTGTTTACGATGATTTCCGGTAAACAACCGCTAGTCCTCCAAACTATAAAATATACTTTGGTTACTCGCAGGATCGACTAGATTGATCCTAGGACATAGTCAAACAATTGTCTTTCGATATGATTTGGTTCATATTTGTTTGTTTTGACTTCGAGAAAACTTATTTGTGATATGATCGTATGACTATTCACTCGAAACAACACTTGTTACACATGTTAATATGACTTTCGACAAAGAAAACATAAATAAAGCGTGTTAATTGCAGAAATGTAAAGTTACTTCGAAATGAAAAGAAGTTATGAACCTGTTTACGGTGATTTCCGGTAAACAAGCGCTAGTCCTCCAAACTATAAAATATACTTTGGTTACTCGCAGGATTGACTAGATTGATCCTAGGACATAGGAAAACAATTGTCTTTCGATATGATTTGGTTCATATTTGTTTGTTCTGACTTCGAGAAAACTTGTTTGTGATATGATCGTATGACTATTCACTCGAAACAACACTTGTTACACATGTTAATATGACTTTCGACAAAGAAAACATAAATAAAGCGTGTAGATTGCAAAAATGTAAAGTTACTTCGAAATGAAAGTTTAAACGAAGAAAAATAAAGGAATTGAAATGATACTTGAATAAAGAAAGATACAAATGTATTTAAAATAATGTTGGTGTCATACGTACATTTCTCAGCGAACTCGTTCTCTAAACACTTGATACTTGAGTGATTTGTGAGTGATTTGTACAAAATGAACACAAGGAATCCTAACATTAAGACCCTTATTTATACTAATTTCGACCCTAACGGTCCTACACTAATCTGATGCCACGTTGCCCACAAGAATTCCTGGGATGCCATCTGTCTTTGTTCGGTTACACAGACTACTTCGAAATTCAAATCCTCCCGCCTGAATCCTCTTTCGACGCGTGGCAACGTGATCAGAACCGAGAATGTCACGAAAACACGTTAAGCTTCAGTACCCTTCGTATTTCGCAAAATGTTTAAGTCTTTAAAGATAATTCTCTTCGAATTAGATCCGATTCTAACCATCTTTGCTCCAACTCAAACAACATCCTCGAAACATGGCCATTAGTAGCCATTTTTAATCTAAAAAATGATCATCAGTAACCATCTTTCTTCGAACTCTAATCCTTCAAAGAATATTTCTTCTAAACGAAATCTCCAACTAACAGAACCAAAACCATTTCAAATGCAAAGGTTCCTTTCTTGCAGCCCATATAACCTGTTCAAAGCACCATAATCAGAAGACTACACTTGCTTTTGAGCTATAATCCAAGTGATTAAGACATTATCCAAGTGATCATTCCATTAATGGCATAAAGATCACACTTCCATTTTGATAAAGAGGCTTTATGCATAAAGTCCACTCTCCTTGAGCCTCTCCCATGTCTCCTCTACATCAAAAGCAAGTTAAACATCATAAGCAAGCCTCTATAACTCAGAATAAAGTCAGGGAAGCATGCTTGAGTTTGTACCTTCCATGGTAAAACCAAAAATCTCATTTCTTCACAAATAAGCAAGGTGGTACAAGAGTCACATGTGATCTTCAAACTTCTGATTTTTTCCCTCCACAAACCCTAATCATTGCCTATAAATAGAGGGCATTGGCCATTGCATCAAACACACCAGAATTCTCCAAGTCACTACCTCACTTGAAATTCTCATTTTCCAATCTTTGCATTTTCATAGTGATTTTGAGTTCCACAATTTCTGGGTGTCAACCAAAGGTTTAGAAAACTTCTAAACATCATTTAGAAGCTGTCTATACATTCCTCAACCTCCCAAAGGTCCCTTAACCAAAAATCACATTTTCCTCCATTAAAGCTTCATTCAAGCTCATAACTTACCAAAATCAAAACCAAACAATTCCATACCAAATTAACCTTCCAAATAGCTTCTAATAATCACATAGAAGCGATACAAAACCATAAAACCCCCACCAAACTCATCAAACAAAAATTCACCATCTCACTACCATTAAAAAAGCTCATAGAACCATAACTTGCCATCTTCAATTTTGCCCTTGTATTTTGAGGCCTTTTGATTCACATACATTCTATATTGTATATGGAAGATATTCAAATGCTTACCTTGATCTGTAACACCTAGAACATTGAGTTTTAGGAATAAATTTTTTTTTATGTAGGTGGGTTCATGTTTGAAGATGGAGAAGTGCTCATTCCAATTTGGTTGTCCAGAAAGCAACCTTAGGGATCATTGAAGCTACTTAAATCAAAAGGAACCTTCTGGAACAGCCTAAGGCACGATTCATAGCTCCTTTTTTCAGAGGTAAGAAACTTGAATTCGAGCTTTAATATTTAGGTATCAATTGTTACATTTATTTTGTACCAATTTGTTTAGAAGAATGTAGGGAACAATAGCCCTAAGGTTTTAGGGCTTGATTTCATGTTTTAAGAGTTTAATTTAAAAATAAGTTTTTAGGGTTCATCACTGAATCTCAGAAATTCTCACGTTTTATTGTGTTTTAGTTGTTGTTAATTACATGGCTGAGTTTGTGTTTAAAAATGGAACAAAATGCACTTTCACTTTGTTCAATTTGGTTAAGATTTGAAGGATTTGTGTTTTGGCCATGGATGATGTTGTTGTTGTGTTCAACGAAGAAGATGAAGTTGCTGGGAAATTTGAATTCCATTAAGCGTGCATTTTTAAAATATATTGAATGGTGTGTGTTTACTAAACGACTACATCGTTTCAGCACACTTGGTTCCCACTCTTGTACCTAGCGCTTTATGACCCTCTAGGTCTGGGGTTCGAAGCCCCCTCGCCCCAGAACTTTGTGTTCAAATAAAATCAATTGAAGTCATCTCCTTGACACCACACGCGCGCAATAGAGTTGGCTGTAGAGATACACTCATTGTTAATGATTTTTTAAAGACAACAAATAAACTCAACTAATCTTAGTAGAGATACAATATGAGGGGTAAATGTACATTAAAAACTTAATCATCTTCGCAGAAGATAAATCTACTGTGAAAAGCCGGCAAGTCTTGAAATTTCAACACCTCTTTGAAACTGTTAACTGCAAAGTTGTTGTCCCCATAATAACCAACCGTCAACACAACTTCAGATGGTAAATTGTAGTAAGATTCCAAACAAGGCCAACCACTTATAATGAGCGAATGATTTGGATCTTGGTTGAATATTAATTCATGATGGACACCATGATTGTTTAAGATGGTCCAACATTTACTTATCTCAGCTCCATTTAGTTTCACAAAGTGGGGATAAATTTCTGGAAACGTCTGAAATTTAACATAGGTCCCAACAATATTATCATTTTCCTTAATTTAATTTTTTTGAAAATTATGTAATTAAAGGTATATAAAGGTAGATAACTCTTTAACCTATGAAGATAGCTTGGCAATTTTGAAAAACATGATCACCTCAGAGTGTTTGAGAAGTTCACATATATCCATGACTATTAATCCAGGATAGGGAAGCGGAGCGACCAACTCTAAAAATAGGATAACAGGATATCTTTTGTTAACGTTTTAAAATTGACTATTTTTGGTCTAAATATATGAATGTTATTAATAAAATAATAATTAATTAAAGTGATATATATTATTATTTATATTGTTATTTATAAAAATCTAATTACTAAAATAATAATTAATTAAAGTGATATATATTATTATTATTTTTATTATTAATGTTATTATCTACAGTTGTATGTGACTAGACAATATTCAACATGTAAGTAGCTAAACGTACTTGTAGTGCCAATTCACTAGATAACTTAATAGATTGATATATTTTGGAAATATTCCTTTTATTAAAGTGTCTATTCAACTTTTTTACAGTAGTACGTAGTTGTTGTGAATAAATTAATTATTTTTTGGACTTTTCAAAATCCATAATGCACAAAAGAAAAAAATCGTTACAGATGTACGTAGCTTTTATTCTCTACCTCTCCGTCTTTTTTCTTTTTCAAAAATTGTTATTGTATATATTCTCCTCTTTATCAAAATTGTTTTTTAAATAAGCAAGAGATCTATTAAAATCGGAGAAAGTTGTCACGATTTGGATAGCGCAACCACACCCTTGTTCTTGCGCAGTGGGTTGCCGCCCTGGCCAGAGGTTCTGGGACAACTTCCATAGCAGCGGCGATTAAAAACTCTGGTCGTTGTATAATTTATGATTACTTTGTGATGCATGACAAATTATGTCTGATTTACAAATAATAGTAGTAGTTGATGTTGATTCTTTTTTCCAAAGTGTTGTTTTCAATTTTTAATGAACTGTGATTATTTTGATAAGATTTTATCTTGTAAGTTTTGGGTAAAAGGAAAGTTTTTAAGAGAAACATGATTTTAAGGTGTATGATTTTGATAAGTTTGAGTTTGTTTCTGTTTGGAAAACAAACTTTTGTTAGCCAAAGTGTCTTAGTTATATTTTTGAGTTGAGATGTTATTGACATTTGTTTTATAGATATTAGAGTTTGACCTAACTCATCCTTACAAAACCAATTGGTAAGGTGAGTAGTGTCCCTCTATATATACTCTTTTAATATTCTATCTCCAATCAATGTGATACTTTAGAATCTTCCTAATAATAGAAACGTCTACCTGGGCAGGTAGAGCACACCTCGTGTCGGACAATATGAGCTTTGAATAATTTAATCTAAACATCAAAGGATACATAATATTTACTAACTGAAGGATAGAAAAACACTTAGAAAGGGGGGTTTGAATAAGTGTGACTTTAAAAACTCTTAAGATAAAAACAATTTACTCAAAGATTTTTATCCTGGTTCGTTGTTAACGAAACTACTCCAGTCCACCCCCTTAGAGTGATTTACCTCAACTGAGGATTTAATCCACTAATCAATCTGATTACAATGGTTATCCACTTAGAAAACTTCTAAGTCTTCTAGAGTATACAGATCACAACTTGATCACTCTAGGAATTCACCACTTAGAAAACCTCTAAGTCTTCTAGAGTCTACTGATCAACCGATCACTCTAGGAACCTTTTACAATCAATGTAAAATAAATGTTTACAAGAGTATTGATTTGCTTCTTAACAAGCTATAATCACAACAGTGATATTTCTCTTAAGTTCTAAGCTTAACACTCACTAAAATATTACAAGAGTTTGTGAGGTTGAAGATGAAGTTTGAAAGCTTTTGAATTTGACAGTGTTTTGGTATAATGCGTAAATGTTGTGTATTCAGCTTCTCATCAGAACTTCTATATATAGGCGTTTGAGAAGATGACTGTTGGGAGCATTTAATGCTTTGTGTGTATAGTAAAGCTCTGCATTTAATGTTTCACACTTTTGTTAACTACCTCGAGCCATGCTTTTGATGCTTTTACTGACTTTGCCTTTTGTAGCTTCTAACGTTCCTTTTGTCAGTCAGAGTAGCCTGTCATCTTGTACTTGCTTCTGATCTAAGATTTGTAGATACAACATTTGAATATCAGAGTCAAACAACTTGGTGCAGAGAATCTTCTTGTCTTCTGACTTTGAAGAGCTTTAGCGTGATACCAATAAGAACTTCAGTGCTTCTGCTTCTGTACTCATGTTCTTCTGATGCTTCATAGTCCATGTTCTGATTCTGCCTGACCATATTCTGATGTCTTGCCAGAGCATGTTCTGATGTAGCCATCCAGAACTTCTTGAGCCATAGCTTCTGAGCACTGAACTTGTGCATACTCTTTATGTATTTCCTGAAATGGAAAATGCAAAGGATTAGAGTACCACATTGTCTTATACAAAATTCATATATAATGTTATCATCAAAACATAGAATATTGATCAGAACAAATCTTGTTCTAACAATCTCCCCCTTTTTGATGATGACAAAAACATATATAATTGATATGAATTTGCAATCAGAATAACAGATGACAAAAGACAATTACACAGATATAGCATAAGCATATAATCAAAGTGCGTGAATATGTCTCCCCCTGAGATTAACAATCCCCCCTGAAATAAATACTAGAAGAATTTATAAATAAAAGACTTCCCTGAGTATTTTTCATTTTGCTAGAGACGTTCACTTTGCCTAGAACTTCAGAATATTCAGAGCTTCTGCTTCTTGCTTCCATAGGACAGCTTCAGAACTTTGAATTTCTCTTTGTAATCAATTTGAATCAGAGCATGTTTGTATATATCAAAAACAGGTTGAAAGCATCAGAGCCTGAATTGGACATATCAGAACTTCCTTCTTGCTTTTGATTTCTTCTACACTTGAAGCTTTACAGCACTAAGCTTGCTTCAAATCTTAAAGAACATGCTTCTTTAACAAAATTGCTTTTCCCCATGTATTTGTTTCTCATGTTTAGCTTTTCCTCATGTATTTGCTTCTCATGTTTATCTTTTTCAGAATTCCAGGAATCTGCGATGGAGGTGGTTGAATGATCAATGATAGGTGAGATAGCAAAGGGATGGTTGTGTTTGAGAATGTATTTTCAGAAGAAATTTGAGGAAAAACAACATTTAAAGGTTGGGGGGTCAAGAGTTGGTAGAGAATGGAGTTGATTTGAAATGGTGGAAGAAGATGGAATTTCAGAAGGAGTAGGCTTTTTTTGAGGGGGAAGGACAGAGGTAGATTGAGAGCAAGAAGAGTCTGCGTCGAAAGCATCATCTATGAGCTTCTGAAGTTGTTCAGAAGTTCTGGGTACTTTGAGAGAAGCTGGTGGTGCACATTCAGAATTAGTAGCTGGTACTTTGAGAGAAACTGCATCAATACCTGAAGGTTTCTTCTATTTCTTTGCTTTCTTAACACCAAGTCATTCTTTTGTGACCTTTCTCTTCAGCTTCTTCTCTTTCTTCTTCTTATCCTTCTTTCTTAACTCATCCAGAGATGGAAGAGTTCTTCCACGAATCCAAGCAGAATCAACAGCACATTATGCTTTAACACTTGATTTCAAAAATCGTTTAACAGATTTTTCTACCTCCTCTTTGAACATATGAGAGAATCCAACAACAGGAGTTCTTCTTTTCAGAATATCTGGAAATACTTTTGGAGGAGTGGTCAACTTTTCAATCAAAGACATTCTTTTCAGAGACTGAGAATTTAGAATACTCCCACGAATTGCAGTAAAGTTCTGAGAGAAGCCAGATTCTCTTAGAGTATCTAATAAACCACTTTCAGTAAGAATATCAGATATCATTCTTCCAAAAGGAATAACATTCTTTTTAAACTGATACTTCTTACGTTCTTCATCCTTTGATTCTTCAACATTTGTCTTCAGATGCTGAAATAGAATACGAGGAAGATTCACTCTCATGCCTTTTCCAATGCAGAACAAGACATACTTCTGATCTTGATTGACGTAAAGTAGCAGAACTTGATGATTTTCTGTGATAGAGGGATCCCAGAATGATCTTAGCACATACTCTGTAAGGAGGCTTCAAGTCAGTGGTGTAGGGAGAGGCAACACCAGCAGAAAATAGTTCTTTATCAACTATATCCCAATAAGTTCTTCCATGAAGAGCTCCAGTGATTCCATCTATATCTTTAAGACTGTATAGTTTCCTTAATAACTTTTCAGACACAACAACTTCATGTCCTAGCACGAAGGAGATGATGGCAGTTGAAGTAACCGTAGCATGTGTCCATAATTCTTTAACCAACAACAGGTAAAATGGTCCAATCAACCTTTCAAAGAAATTAGACCATCCTTGCACAAGCATTCCAATTTTGATTTTGAAATCATGAGCCAAAAGATTTTCAAATCCACCATAGTTTCACAGAGAACCTCCAGTTCATCATAAGGAATCGAAAAGGACTTCAAAGGAGGATTTGCAGTTTTCTTTTGTTGAACTTGGTTTGAGGAAGATACCTTGCGTTGAACATTTGATGAAGAAGCCATGGATTCACACTGAGATTATGGGGTTTAGAAACTAGGGTTTATGAATGCAGAGAAGGAAATGCAATAGAGATAGCACATATGAGTGGAAAGAGATGAAAAGTATATGATATGCGTTTATATAGGCATGGATGTGAAATAATATGCAATATGATTCTGAATGAACAAGATTACAGATTTGAATAAAAAATGCAATAAATGTTGAATGACGTTGGGAGAGAGAATATAACATTTGAAATGATTTGCACGGATACCTAAGGCGGCGTCTCCTCAATTGCACGCATGCTTGTCTAATAAGAGTAAACACGTGTTCATCTTCTAGAATAGCTGGTGACAGCTGTTTTGCTTTAAAATAAATTCTGAATTAACTTAGATAACAGAACATATAATTGATTAAACTATCAGCACATCTTATAAGAAAATAAAAGAGTCATTTCACATCTAATCCATACGTCAGATCTTCTCATCTTTTTACTCTAGGCATAAATCCATACTGATATTCTTCAGAATGAACTTAAACCTATCTTCAGCAAGGGGTTTTGTAAAGATATCAACCAATTGATGGTCTGTATCCACAAAGTTTAAAGAAAGAACACCCTTCTGAACATAGTCCCTAATGAAATGATGTTTAATCTCAATATGTTTAGCTTTGGAATGTAAGATTGGATTCTTAGATAAATAGATAGCAGACGTATTATCACAGAAGATAGGAATGTTACTCTCATATATCTGATAATATTCTAGCTGACTCTTCATCCAGAGCATCTATGTACTACATCCAGCAGCAGCAACATATTCTGCTTCTGTTGTAGATAGGGCAATTATAGCTTGCTTCTTGCTTCTAGGAGATCAGATGACTTCCAAGAAATTGACAACTTCCAGAAGTACTTTTCCTTTCAACTCTATCTCCAGCGCAATCAACATCACAATATCCTACTAAGTTGTATTCTTTAGATCTTCTGTAGACTAAACCAACATTAGTAGTACCTTTCAGATACCTCAGAACTCTCTTAACAGCAGTTAAGTGAGATTCTCTAGGATCTGATTGGAATCTTACACACAGACAAACAATGAATAATATATCAGGTCTAGAAGCAGTAAGATATAGAAGAGATACAATCATACCTCTGTAGAGCTTCTGATCTACCTTTTTACTTACCTCATCTTTACCTAAGATACACGTTGAATGCATATGAGTCTTTGCTTCTTTACTTTCAGAAAGATTAAACTTCTTTAGAAGTTCTTTCACATACTTGGTCTGATGAACATAAGTTCCTTCAGAAGTTTGATTGATCTGAATCCCAAGGAAATACTTGAGTTCTCCCATCATGCTCATTTCAAACTCTGCCTGCATAGACTTAGCAAACTCCTTTCCAAGTGTAGCATTAGATGTTCCAAATATAATATCATCAACATATATTTGACAAATTAAAATATCATTTTTAAAGATTTTACAGAAGACAGTTGTATCCACTTTTCCTCTAGTGAAACCATTATCCAGAAGGAAAGAACTTAATCTGGAGACATATAATGATTATCTAGTGAAACCTTCTTGTTGACTATATCCCTGAGCAACCAGTCTGGCTTTGTTTCTTACAACTTCTCCTTTTTCGCTTAGCTTGTTTCAGAAGACCCACTTTATTCCAATGAAGTTAAATCCTTTTGGTCTTGGAACCAGATCCCAAACATTATTCCTTGTAAATTGATTTAGTTCTTCTTGCATGGCAATTATCCAGTCAGCATCCTCCAGAGCTTGATCAACAGAAGTTGGCTCGATCAGAGATACTAGACCAAATTGACATTCTGCATTGTTCTTAAGGAATGATCTTGTTCTGATAGGATCTTCTTTATTTCCAATGATAACATCTTCTGAGTGAACAGAGTTGAGTCTTGAAGATCTTCTGATAGTTGGCTCTTCAGAAATTATGAGATTCTCTAATGAAGCAGCAACTTGATCTTCTGAAACTTTGCTTCTGGGTTCTTCAGAGTCTGAGTTAGAGATTTCTATATCTGCAAAATTCTCAAACTTCTTTGGCTTTTCAAGACCAAGCTTATCATCAAATCTGATATTATTGATTCTTCAAAAACCAATGTTTCAGTATTGTATACTCTGTAGCCTTTTGAGCATTCAGAATATCCAAGAAGGAAACACTTCTGTGCCTTAGAATCAAACTTGTTCAGATGATCTTTAGTATTCAGAATATAACAAATACATCCAAATGGATGGAAATATGAAATGTTGGGCTTTCTGTTCTTCCACAATTCATAAGGAGTCTTATTAAGAATAGGTCTTATGGAGATTCTATTCTGAATATAACATGCAGTGTTAATTGCTTCTGCCCAGAAGTGCTTAGCCATATTGGTTTCATTGATCATGGTTCTGGCCATTTCTTGTAGAGTCCTATTCTTTCGTTCTACAACTCCATTTTGTTGTGGAGTTCTAGGACAAGAGAAATCATGGGCAATACCATTTTCTTTGAAGTAAACCTCAAAGAATTTGTTCTCAAATTCACCACCATGATCAATTCTGACCTTTATGATTTTACACTTTTTCTCAGATTGGATCTAAGTGCAGAAGTCAAAGAACACACACTACAAAATATAACGTAAATTATGGCAGTTCATTTGAGTAAATTATGGCGGTTTCAACAACCACAATCAACAAAAATGGTGTTTTTGAAAACGCCTTAAATTTGGTTGCCGCTAATAAAATTGCGGTGTTTTATAATTAAACGCCGTGCAAAACGCCGCTTTGTACATAGTCTAAAATGGCGTTTTTTAATTGAAAATAGCGGCAGTTTTAAACGCCATAAATTTTACATAATAATATATCTACATACTTTACGTCATTTGCACCCGACGTAATAGACTGAAAAATACGTCGCTTAGAACCGTCGTACTTTACTATTATTTAAAAAAAAAATAGTTGAACTGCTACTATATATATATATATATATATATATATATATATATATATATATATATATATATATATATATATATATATATATATATATATATATATATATATATATATATATATATATATATTTCAACAAGCAAAAACTACTAACGTCATAAATATACCTTCTCATTCCCACACTCTTAAGAGTATTAGAGATATAAAATAACACATAAAGTAAATATAACCTTATCTTATGACATAAATTTTTAACTAAATTACAAGACCTTCCATCTAGTCATAGAGTAATAGAACTGGTACATCCTTAAAAAGGAAAATTACAAGCAACATGGTTAACTAAAAGGCCAATCACCAGATGCTTAAATATATATAAGCATAAGACAAATATTATAATGAAATTCAATAAGCCAAAACAATTTACTTAAATTAAAAACATAAGACCAAGGGAATAACATCCATTTAGATCTTTGACATGAAGGGTGCAGAATAGTACCATGGATTCTTTTGGAGAATTTAAACTTCCAAAGTTGACAGTAGCATCCATTCAGATCATGTTGCAATGCAACTTGGGGTCTTATAATGTTCAGCAGGGAAACCTATTCCTCAATGAGAGTTGTCTTCCAAAACAAAATCACCATAACTGTACTTATATTCCACACTTTTGTGCTACGAAAGAGGTGTCCAGTTTTCATGAGTAATAAGTTGATTCGGCTTGGAATCCACCAAAACAAAAGCAACTATGGACATAGATTATTTGAGCTCAATTAAATTAAATGCATTTTTAATTAGAGACATTCAAAGACAAACCATTTAAATTTCAAGTTTCATCAAGTTGTAGATTTTTATGACAAATAATATATTCCCTCTAGGATATTTAGGTGAAAAATATAAAATAGTCTTACGAAGCATACGAAGCTCAATATGTACCTATAAGTAAAGAGTGTCACAGACCACAACTGAGCCATAATTACAATCATCTCCTAGTTTTACCAATCTTGGCAGGAGATCCTTAAAATACACATTCTAAATCAATGGTGCGTGGGATATGCCTCACATCATCAGTGACCAAATCACTATAGCTCAAATTAACAATATTGATACTCAGCATGCCAATCTTTCCGACAAGGTTGTCTAGAGGCAAACCTATGATGGAGAACTAAGAGCCAGAGATTCCTGCTTGCACCTTCATTTTCCAACTTAAATCAAGGCCTAGTATAAGACGATATGGTGTAGTTTAATCCCTCTTTCTCACTTTTTCATCGACGGGCCGATGATACGTATAGAATGCCAACAAATAACAATCTACGAGCTCGAGGTTTCCACATGGCCTATATCCAGCTCCTTTGCATGAACTCTTATGATATAACATAACACATCTTCATTCATTGTTCTTCCTTTGAGATGGGTGCTCCATAGTATATGGCTGAAACTTTAAACTTTTGTCTACATCAAGATGTTTTTTTACATTGTTTCTTTTTCTCAATAGATAATATCATAGAATAATTTTGCTTCTATTGAATCTGCAGAAATGATTAGACTCCCTAATAGAACCAGAGCTAGAAGTACTGCTTCAAGAAGTTGAGAAAGAGATGAGTCGTTAGATATAGCTAGTGATGAAGAGGTGAACTGAAGTAGTTTGTTTATATAGAAACAATGAAGTTTTACAAATGATTGGAGCAGTAGAACGACCGGTTGCGAAACTACGTACTCCAGATTTGCGACGAAACAAAATAAAAGTGAAGGTTCAAGCAATTGGTAGGGTTGATTGTTAGGGTTTGATATTCACACTGATATCGAATAGGTTTGATTCAAACTTCACATCATTGTTGTTAGGGTTTAAACATTGAATGATTTTAAGGTTCCATATAGATTAAAAAAATATATTGAAAACGAACGAAAAGAGAAAAGAGGGAAAGAGTACAGGGGAAGTTGAGGAAGGATAGGATTTTTCGTTTCTTTTGGACATAAGGATATGAAAGGAACTAGGTATTTTTTTTTAATTCATGCTGAATAATATCTATAATATTTAATTAAATAACGATTAAATTTATTTTATTATGTAAATAAGAGAACGTGGATATTAACCCACAAAAAGAGCGAATGGTGAAAAATAGCGTTATTTGTATTTTAAAAATAGATAAGTAAATAATGGCGGTCGAAACCGCCATTTTATTACTACCATTACGTCGTTCAACCAAACCGTCGAAATCAACCGTAAATTAAGGCGGCTTTAAATAAACGCCATAACTAAACCGCCGTAATTTACGCGATTTTTTGTAGTGACAATATGAGACTCATCTTGTGTTTTAAGAACTTTACCCACGTCCATCGGCTATAGTCGTCTACGATGACTAATCCATATTTCTTCTCTCTGACAGATGCTGTTTTGACTGGACCAAACAGATCAATGTGCAGAAGTTCTAACGGCCTAGAGGAAGAGACAACATTTTTAGATTTGAACGCAGGTTTTGAAAACTTCACTTTCTGACATGCTTCGCAAAGAGCATCTGATTTATATTTCAGATTAGGGAGTCCTCTGACCAGATTAAGCTTGTTAATCTGAGAAATCTTTCTCAAACTAGCATGACCTAATCTACGGTGCCAGACTCACTGCTCTTCACTAACAGAAAGAAGGAAAGTAACCTTTTTATCCTTAAGACCTTGAAGATCAATCTTATAAATGTTGTTCTTTCTGTTGCCTGTAAATAGGATTGAGCCATCCTTCTGACTAACAACTTTACAAGACTTTTGATTAAAGATCATATCATAATAATTGTCACTTAATTGACTTATGGACAATAAGTTATGAGCTAATCCATCTACTAGCAGAACATTAGTTATAGAGGAAGAGTTATCAGTACTTATGGTTCCAGAGCCAATAATATTGCCCTTCTGATTCCCTCCAAACTTAACTTCTCCAGCAGATTTAAGCACCAGGTCTTTGAACATTGACCTTTTTCCCGTCATGTGCCGCGAGCACCCAGAGTCCAGGCATCATGACATGTTTTCCTTTTTCTTCTTTGCTGCCAAGGATATCTGCAACATGAATTATCTTCTCCTTACGTACCCATGTTTTCTTGGGTCCTTTTGGGTTAGTTCTCCTCAAGTTCTGATTGAACTTGGGTTTAGCAGGATAATTAACAGGATGTACAGCATGATATTTCATATTCTGAGTCACATGATATTTTCTAGTATGAGTGACATGCTTCTTGGTGTGTGTTATGTGAAAGCTCTTAGCATGTGATGTGAGCCTAATATCATGGGAGTGGCCATACTTGAATTGATCATACCGAGGTTTGTATGTGATTTTCATCTCATCAACAGATTCAAGTTTATACGGGGTTTCACCCTCATATCCTATGCCAACTCTCTTGTTTCCACTAACAGCATATATCATAGAGGCTAGCTGACTTCTGCCAATACCTCTAGATAGAAACTTTCTAAATCTGAAGTCATATTCCTTGAGAATATTGTTCATGCTTGGAATAGATTTTTCTGAACTAGAAGATAATTCAACATCTTTGGATAATTTTAAAACTTTTTCCTTAAGTTCAGAGTTTTCTACTTCAAGCTTCTTAGTTTCAGATTCAAAGAGCTTCTTCAGCTTTTTGTATTTGATACTAAGGTGAGCCTTGAGTTCCAGAAGTTCAGTTAGACTGGAAACTAACTCTTCTCTAGATAGTTCTGAAAATACCTCTTCAGAATCTGAGTCTGATGTAGATTCTGATTCATCAACGGTGGCCATCAATGCTATGTTAGCCTGCTCATATTCAGAGTTTGATTCTTGGTCAGAAGAATCTGATTCATCCCAAGTAGCCATCAAGCTTTTCTTCTTTTCAAATTTCTTCTTGGGCTTTTCCCTCTGAAGCTTTGGACACTCGTTCTTGTAGTGACCTGGCTCTTTGCATTCAAAGCACGTGACCTTCTTCTTGTCAGATCTTCTGTGTCCAGAAGATTCTCCTTTTTCAGGACTTTTAGAACTTCTGAAGTTCTTGAACTTTCTTTGTTTACTTTTCCAGAGTTGATTTACTCATTTGGAGATCATGGAAAGTTCATCTTCTTCTGATTCTGATTCTGATTCTGATTCTTCAGAATCTTCTTCTTCAGCCTGAAAAGCGTTAGTGCATTTTTTATTATTTGATTTTAATGCAATAAACTTACCTTTCTTCTGAGGTTCATTAGCATCCAGCTCTATTTCATGACTCCTCAGAGCACTGATCAACTCTTCAAGAGAAACTTCATTCAGATTCTTGGAAATCTTGAATGCAGTCACCATTGGACCCCATCTTCTGGGCAAACTTCTGATGATCTTCTTGACGTGATCATCCTTTGTATACCCTTTGTCAAGCACTCTTAATCCAGCAGTCAGAGTCTGGAATCTTGAGAACATTGTTTCAATGTTTTCATCTTCCTCCATCTTGAAAGCTTCATACTTCTGGATTAAAGCAAGAGCTTTTGTCTCCTTGACTTGAGCATTCCCTTCGTGAGTCCTCTTCAATGATTCATAAATGTCATGGGCAGTTTCTCTGTTTGATATCTTCTCATATTCAGCATGAGAAATAGCACTCAGCAGAACAGTCCTTGACTTGTGATGATTTTTGAATTGTTTATTTTGATCATCACTCATTTCTTGTCTAGATAACTTTGCTCCACTAGCTTTTACAGGATGTTTGTAACCATCCACGAGTAGATCCCACAAGTCACCATCTAAACCAAGAAAGTAAATTTCGAGTCTATCTTTCCAGTATTCAAAATTTTCACCATCAAATACTGATGGTCTGGTGTAGCCATTATTTCCATTTCCATTGTTGTTTTGATCAGTAGAAGCAGCTGCAGCACTTGCATCAGCCATATAGACTATGTGTTTTTCTCCCTGAATCTTTTTCTAACACGGTTAAGTGCTTGCTCCTAGAACCGGCGCTCTGATGCCAATTGAAGGATAGAAAAACACTTAGAAAGGGGGGGTTTGAATAAGTGTGACTTTAAAAACTCTTAAGATAAAAACAGTTTACTCAAAGATTTTTATCCTGGTTCATTGTTAACGAAACTACTCCAGTCCATCCCCCTTAGAATGATTTACCTCAACTGAGGATTTAATCCACTAATCAATCTGATTACAATGGTTATCCATTTAGAAAACTTCTAAGTCTTCTAGAGTATACAGATCACAACTTGATCACTCTAGGAATTCACCACGTAGAAAACCTCTAAGTCTTCTAGAGTCTACTGATCAACCGATCACTCTAGGAACCTTTTACAATCAATGTAAAATAAATGTTTACAAGAGTATTGATTTGCTTCTTAACAAGCTATAATCACAACAGTGATATTTCTTTTAAGTTGTAAGCTTAACACTCACTAAAATATTACAAGAGTTTATGAGGTTGAAGATGAAGTTTGAAAGCTTTTGAATATGACAACGTTTTGGTATAATGCGCAAATGTTGTGTATTCAGCTTCTCATCAGAACTTCTATATATAGGCATTTGAGCAAATGACCGTTGGGAGCATTTAATGCGTTGCGTGTATAGTACAGCTCTGCATTTAATGTTTCACACTTTTGTCAACTACCTCGAGCCATGCTTTTGCTGCTTTTACTGACTATGCCTTTTATAGCTTCTAACGTTCCTTTTGTCAGTCAGAGTAGCCTGTCATCTTGTACTTGCTTCTGATCTCAGATTTGTAGATACAACATTTGAATATCAGAGTCAAACAGCTTGGTGCAGAGCATCTTCTTGTCTTCTGACTTTGAAGAGCTTTAGCGTGATACCAATAAGAACTTCAGTGCTTCTGCTTCTGAACTCATGTTCTTCTGATGCTTCATAGTCCATGTTCTGATTCTGCTTGACCATCTTCTGATGTCTTGCCAGAGCATGTTCTGATGTAGCCATCCAGAACTTCTTGAGCCATAGCTTCTGAGCGCTGAACTTGTGCATACTCTTTATGTATTTCCTGGAGTGGAAAATGCAAAGGATTAGAGTACCGCATTGTCTTATACAAAATTCACATATAATATTATCATCAAAACATAGAATATTGATCAGAACAAATCTTGTTCTAACACTAACTAGCATTAACTATTTTTTTTAACAAAAAAAATGTTGATTGTGTGTGTAATATAGTTTATGAAGGAATTATATCAATCAATTCAATATAAGACTTTTAACATATTGAAATATTAAATCCTATTGGGACTAACTATCTTTAATTTGTAAAAGTCATTAAAAATCTTGGTGTATTATATTCGAACACGGTATAAAAATACATAAAAAAATTTTATAACTATTGGTTTGACATGGTAAAAAAAATAAAAAAATAAAAAGTGTTTCAAAAATAAAAGTGAAATCATCATTAATACAAATAATACAAATTTTCTCAAATTTAACATATGCATAGATATAATGCTTACATAACTTATCCTTTTGTGTAGTATATAAGGGAGACAAAATTACACATTTTTGTGCCTAAATAGAAGAACAAGTCTTCTAAATAATATTGAATCAAGTGAGTCCTATGAATGCTGTTTAACCAGCAAGGGAAAACAAAATTTGGTGGATTGACAAGCTTTGCTTTAAAATCAACATACAGATGATTAGAGTTTTCTACAGGCCAAGCTTTCTTTCGAAGAGGCGGCGAAGAAGATAAACTTGGAGGGTGCTAGCACCAATTAATGCTGCTGATTCGAGTAAGGCCTTGTGAATTGCTCTTGAGCTCATTGCGTTATTTACTATAATAAATTAACATAAAACTCTTAATCAGTTGAAAATTCATATCAGTAACACCGACATTTTAGATAGAAGATGTGTCAGGTCACATACCTATTGCTTGACATTCCGTTTGAGCCTCAAGCCGGTGTTGTTCATACTGAATATTGAAAAGAGCTTCTTCTAGCTTTATTATTTGTTCTATCAAAGGAGTAAAATGTTCTGCATAGATGAAAAATATCAAAACAACACTCACCATTTCACCATTTCTACATGAAAAACTAATCACACTTGACACTTAACAATGTACATACGAAAATACTTAGGCTGACATTTGAGATCGGACGCTGAGATGAGTGGCTACGGTAAGAAAACCAATTTGCAGTATACCGCCGAGTAGGTCAGAGCATATTTCCTACCCAGAGCATCTTCCTTACTCGAAGGAAGCATCCAACCGCCACCTCGGTGGCTAGTTATCACAGTTGGCTACGACGGTTACAGATATAGAGTAGCGCCTGGACTGTTACAGAGTGTTACACTTCTTAAAGGAGGGTGACGGAGTTTATGATACTTTCCATTATTGAGGGTCTCCAAGATTCAGTTCATAAAGGTTGGAGTTCATCATTTCAGAGATATAGATAAGGGCTCCCACCCGAGGGATAAGAAAGACATATTTGAAGGTGGAAAAAAACACAAGAAATGGGGGGTTTGAATTGGGTTTTCAATATACTTTCCTTTCTTTAAATTCTTACGCGGAAGCTTAGGAAGCTTTTGTTTATCAGAAGATTTCAATTCTGATTTATCAGAAGCTTAACATTTCTCAGACATATTAAGCTTTCTTGAGTCTTATTATAGCTTCTGATTAAGTGAAGATTAAAATATAATAAGCATAAGCAAACAACACTCGATATATCTTGGTTCACTTGAGAAATTATCAAGCTATTCAAGTCCACCCTTCAGAGGTGATTTCCCATTAAATTCAAGGTCTTAATCCACTATAACCAAATTGATTACAATTTCATGAGCAACCTCCTGTGACTCATAATACTATACAAAAGCAACCCCGAGTAACTAACAACTGTGCACAAGCAACCAAAAGTGACTAACCACCAAGAAATGAACCGTTCATTGATCTCGACGGATATAACATTCATTTACCCCATTAGAGTCCTGACATTCACTCGGTCTTCTAAGAGGATTTCCACAATGACTTACTTAAATTGTCTTCTTGAGCTTCTGATCTTCAATCGATCTCTCAAGGAACCATCAACATACAATTGATAAGATTTGTGTTTACATGATTGCTTCTCTTAAGAAGATTACACAATAAATTAAGCAAAAACTGTTTAACATAATTTTGAGCAACTCTTATGTTAAAAAAATTTATATGAAGAATTCTAAACCTATAACACAATCTGAGCAACAACTCCTGTGTTCATTACATTGTTCTACAAAGATGTATATAATTTATATGTTGAATAACATCTTGTAATGTTCTTCTTCTTCATCTTCTTTGTTCAGCAAGTCACAAGCAACAAATCCTTAATTCTTCTAATTTCTATCAAGATGTATAAGATTAGAGTTGAGTAGCATCTCGTAAAATCTTTATTCTTCATCTTCTTTATTCATATTGGCTTCTGCATATCAACTTAGGCATTAGCATCAACTAATTAGCTTCTTAATCAATGGCTTCTGAATATTTTTTTTCTGTCTACGATGATTCTTCTCCATCTATGTTGGTTGAATTACATTCAAGCTAAGCAACAACTAACAACTGCAATGATAACATCCATTATGACAATATGAAAGTTAGCATCGTGATAATTGCAACAACAACCTTTTTAGTTGTCGTCAACCTTGTTGGATGATTTGGTCTTTTTTTATAGTTTCTCAAAAGAGACATTGAAGGGCAAGAAGATATTTTTGATTTCCAACGGTTAATTCCCACGGATAGAATCAAGCATAGATGTTAATGGTGCAGTACATCTTTGTCTGGTAGCTTGATACGTTGTTTGGTGAAAGATAGCTTCTGTAGAATAGTAAACTCCATTCGTCCTTTCATACCAATGAAACATTCATTTGTACCTTGTTCTTCATAACATTATTTTCTATTCTTATTGAACTTTAGAGAGTGACACATGAGTGTAAGAACAAGATTGGTTCTACAATACGTCTCTGAGTTTTTATGATAACAATGTGTATGGTGGTATGACCAATTTTGTTATACTAATGTTTGGTTTGTTGAGTACTTAACAAACAGGTTATAACTCTGATGAAAAGGCGTGGACGAAACATCAGAAGCCACCAGGTTATGTTTCTGCGCTACACACGTTCTGATGAACAATAGGAACCACTTCAGAAGCATAAGCATATGAAGTCATCACTTTGTTAAGAAGTCTCAAGAAACCACTTTTGAAGACCAAGTGCTGAAAGACTCTGAAGTCGTGGTTCTGAAGACTCTGAAGACTTGAAGCTATGAAGATTCAAGTTTCTAAAGAACAAGGATTCTAAAGACCAAGTGTTGAAGACTCTGAAGATGTAACGCAGAAGACTTGAAGTTCTGGAAAATTCAAAGCTTATTCTCTTTTCTTCCAGCTCATGCTTTGAGCCTCTGAAGTTCAAGAAGGAAAAAAATAAAGTTATTATGTAGTACACGATACAAGGTACAGAAGAATGCTTTGTTCCACTGCCAATAAAGGACGAACATTGCGTAGTATCTTGTCCCCCACTATGTTCAAGCCGCCAAACTTCTGAAAGTTCCAGAATTTCCCTCCAACGGATATATTATTATATTGGCTATATAAAGGCTTGAAGACTCAAAGAAGAAGTTGCACATTCAGGATCACATTCATTATGTATAGACTATTAATAAGCTTCATATTCTTTTAGTCATAGATTTGAAAAAGAAAGTTTACATTCAGCTTTTGTAGAAGCACTTAATTGTAAACAAACCCTGACTAAAGGTTGTTTGATTTTTCCTTGAGAAACTAAGTGAAGGCTGTCTCGAGAAGTCTAGGGCTGGAGAGTCTTAGAGGTTGTTAGTCACAGGGGTGCCTGTGCAGGTGTTAGTCCCAAGGGTTTCCGGTGTAAGGTTAGTCACCGACGGTTGCCCGTGCATTGAAGTTAGTCACTCGCGGTAGCTTGTGCAAGGTTAGTCACTGGAGGTTGTCCGTGCGATTATAATCAGTTTGACTATAGTGGATTAAGTCCTCAATTGAGAGAGGCAAAATCACCTCGGAAGGGTGGACTAGACTAGATTGATATTTCTTAAGTGAACCAGTATAAAAATACCGTTTACTTTCCTTCTTGCATCTTTTTGTTATTATCAATAGTGAAGAGTTTGTGATTTCAAGGAAGGGGAATTGTTTTATTAAAAAGCATTATGTTTTAAAAACCTGTTCAAACTCCCCCTTTCTAGTGTTTTTCACACCTTCAATAAGTTGGAAGAAGGAAAATAAGATTTTGAGTCTTCAGAGTTTTCAGAACCACGTCTTCAGAGTCTTCAGCCTTTAGTCTTCAGTACCCTTTGTCTTCATAAACAAGAATCTTCAGAGCTTCAAGTCTTCAGAGTCTAAATAAATGCGTCTTCAGAGTCTTTCAACACTTTGTCTTTGTATTGGTTTCTTCAGACTTCGTATCAGAATCCTTTAAGAGTTATCAAATATGTGAGCATCTGAAAAACACGTCCTTTAATTGTTTGAAGATACTTATGATCTTCTAAGGCTTGACCTTTGATGTATTCAAAATCTTGACTTTGTCTTCAGAATTAGAAGCAACCACATTTGTGATAAACAAATCTTGAATTATGAACTTGACTTGAAAGCTCGCTCTTATGCGCTGATTTCTGATCTTGGAGCAGAAGATCTAACATAATTTCTTTCTTCTATTTACTTGTAACTTTTGAAGCAACAACTTATTTGAGAAGCATATTGTGACTCCACTTTCTGATGAACATTCAATATTCTTAGAACTGATGATGTTTCTTCAGAATCAGATGCAAATGATGTTTTTGAGGCGCCTTGCTTGTTTCTGATGATTCTTCATGGACAACAATCCATAATCTCTTAGAACACAATATCTACACACTCAAGAAACTATTAGAAACTAAGTTGTTACATACAAAATATATGTATTGTTATTGTCAAAACATAGAGACTTGTTGTAGCAACAAATCTTGTTCTAACAATATTCACTCTTGAACTCGTGTATACTCCTATCATGTTATTCAAATCCCTTAACAAACTCAATCATCTTCTTTTTTTAACCTATATAGTTGCGACCTCACCGGACTTGCTTCTGAAAAGTAGTCAAAATGTGTTTTATAGAAACAATTACTCTAGATATGATATATGATAGGTTATTTATTCTAATTTTCATTTATTAATATATATGATAAATAATATAGTATATATAATATGAGGAGAGATATTCTTCCTCCAAGAGTAAATTACAAAGACTTACTCCACATCTTGACCATTAATTATTTTCAACCTAATGGCTAAAAAAATAAGTAATTAAATATGGAGAGAGAAAACTAATACTTATTAACTTTAACAATTAGATTGAAAAGAATTAATGGTTAAAATGTGGACTAAGTATTAATAGCCTAGTCTTGGAGTAAAATATATATATATATATATATATATATATATATATATATATATATATATATATATATATATATATATATATATATATATATATATATATATATATATATATATATATATATATCGCCGATTTCTGTATTGCAATGTTGGTCCGAAACCTCACATTTTGAACTCATGGTGTGTTTTTCTATTAAAGAACTTTTTTTATAATTTAAGAAATTTTTTTATATTAGTATAAATTTTTTATTTTAAATATTTTGATTATAATATATTATTATAAAACTTTATCACCAAAATTAAATATTTATATATCAATGTCCAATAAAAACACGACTTAAACACGACAGTATAATTGAGAATGTAAAAAATACAAAAACTAAGACAATCCATAATAACAATCATTCATATGTAATGTCTCCCCATAAGTATTCTAATTTTGATTTTGAGTGAGTATGATATTACTACTACTCTTTCATTATCATTTTCTCACATTCTAAATCAAAAAAATTTATTAATGTTTTAAAAAGTAAAATCAAATATAAAAAAAAGGAAACTTAAGAAAATCAAAGAAAGTACCATTAAATTAATATATTTTATTCAAAAATATTTGATGTACCCAAAAAAATATTTTTATATATAAGATGCTTTCTATGTATATTTTATTATACTTGCAAACTCTAATTCTTTTTTTACAACAGAGAGAGATTTCTCATTTGAAAGAAATGGAGAAAATGATATTTCTTATGATTCCTACTCAGGTGATTTTGATAGTAATAATGTTTTCAAATTAATTGTTGTACATTTGATTCTTAAACTATTTATGCTCCGTACAGCAGTAGCTTATATTATTTTGTTTTAGTTATAAATATTTGAGGATGAATGCATAGGCATATACACCAAAAAATTTTCAATATCATTTTGATTTCCTTTTTTCAATACTTAAAACATTATTCTGGAACAATGTTGGCTTTAAAATAAGGGCATAATATATGGCATTCCTAAGAATGAAGTTTTGTGTGTTGACTAGTTGTGTTTTTGTATTTTTAAATTAAAATTAAAATACTTTATAATCATCTTTGTCATGTATTTTTCAATCAATATTAAAATTACGTGAACTAAAACGAAAATAATACCATTCTTTATCATGTATCTTTATCAAAATTAAAATTATGTGATTAAAATACTTTATTATGATGCATTCTTTAACCATAATTTAAATTACAACACACATTTTCATGTTGTTTTAATAATTTTTTAAAATTAAAAATCTTTTTTAGTAGCTGGTATTCCTACTCACTGTTAATACTACTATTTTTTATTATCATATTTTATTGCAGATTAAACCAAAGTAAAAGATAATGACATAATTTATAACATGTATTATTATTTTTAAAAATTAAAATTAAAATCAAATATCAAAAAGAGGAAAATAAAAAAAGAAAACAAAATTACCATTAAATTTATATATATATTTCAATAAATACCAAAAAATGTATTTATTTAATGTTGATGTACTTATAAATAAAATATCCAATTAAGAAATAAAATCTAAGCAAATGAGAATAAATTAATGTGTTGCAAATACATGAAAATAAAATATATTTACCAAAATATGTATTTTTTAGTGCGAAGTATGTACAAATATGTACTAAAACATATAATCTTATATATGGAAAAATATATATAAACCAATAAAAAAAGACAATAAGATGATTTACATACTATTATAGGTTAAAAAAAATATTAAAGAGAAAAAAAATTTAAGTATATACTTTTGAATAATATCTTACCAAAAAGTGTATATTTTGATGGCAAGTATGTACCTATAAATAAAACATATTGAAGAAATAAAAAATGATAACAATATTAAGAACAAGTGAAAATAGAAACTATAAAACAAAAATAAGGCACAATAATATGTATTTATCAAAGTCTGAGAAAAAAATTGTAATGCTGCAATAACATGAGAATGAAATGGAGTAACATAAGTTATGTGTTAAAATTAGATGGAGAAGCGTAATCATAAAAAGTGTGAGAATTAGATGAAGAAGCATAAACATAAAAAGTATGAGAATAAAATTACATTTTATGATGCTGCAACAACATGAGAATGAGATGGAGTAACATAAATATGGAGTTATGTGTGAGAATTAGATGGAGTAGCATAAATATTGAGTTAAGTGCGCGAATATAATAAGTTTTATTAAGAAAATAAAGAAGTTATGTTTAATTGAGATTATGGAGAATAACATGAATAAATATACGGGGTGAGTGAGAGTGGCAATAGTGTGGAGTTACTGGAGAGTAACGAGGTAGGTGGTTAACTGAAATTAATTAATTAAAAATAATATAAATCTAATATAAGATAATTTAAAAATATAATAAAAATAATACTTTATTATCATATATTTTTAACCAAAATATATGAAATAACAAAGAATGAGAATCTTCTGGTTGTTATGGATCTTTAGGGTTCATTTATACTTAGGTCAACACAATTTGATTATTATTTGGACTGTGTTATGACTTGTTTCGGATCCGATTAGCATGGTTTATGGATTGGTGATTCTCGAGGAGGTAGGGTTTCTAGAAAATCTCGCTGTAGAGGTGCGTGGGAAGATTTTTTTGTGGAGGGGGAAAGAGAGGCCGATATCAATGGAGATGTCTGTTTTGGATTATTTCTTGCGTGGTGGATCCGTGAAAGTCATATTGGATAGAGCAAGTGAGGTAACTGGTTGTTAGGAGGAATTCGCGGTAGGTTCATAATGGTTCTAATGCTTTTCTCCATCCACAATAGTGATGTTTAGAATTTAAGAATCTACGATGACCGAGAAAGACATTCTTCTGAAAAAAATTCAATCGCGTCTTATCGGTTCCATCTTCACAAACAGGACATGCATATTGACCTTTTATACCCTGCAAATTTATTCGTATGCTGAAAAATCATTAATTATGCCAAACAACATCGCTCTCAAATTGAAAATTTCTTTCCTATAGCCACCATAAACCTCCACACCGTTCTCCCACAAAATCTGTAAGTCTTCGATTAAAGGTGTCAAGTATATGTCTATGTCATTCCCTGGTTGTTTAGGCCTAGAAATTAACATAGATAACATCATGTACTTACGCTTCATACATAGCCATGGAGGTAGGTTATAAATCATAATAATCACATGTCATGTGGTATGGGATATAATTTGAAGACCATGCGGGTTCATTCCATCAGTAGATAATGCCAAGTGAAAGGTTTCTTGCTTCTCCCCCAAAATCAGGATAATCATTATCATTTTCTACCACTATGGTGAATCTGCCGGATGTCGAAACTTTCCATCAATAATTCTTTCATCTGCATTCCAAGTCAAGTGTCTTGCATCAGTTTCACTACGAAACATGCGTGTAAATCTCGGAATTATAGGAAAATACCATAATACTTTTGCTGTAGTTAATTTTTTCTTATATCGAGATAAATCGCATTTAGGGAACTCATTGAATGATACATATTCTTTTTGAAACAAAACGTAATCATTTGGACAAGCATGTATCTTATCATACATCATGCCATTAGAGCACAATATTTTTTGGCCGCATGGGTTTGATTTGGAAGAACATTATCCTCCGGAAGCATATCTTTCATAAGGGCTAATAACTCTATGAAACTTTTATCTGACCATCCATTGCCCGCCTTTAAGTTGTACAACTTTAATACCGCAGACAGTCTTGTGAGTTTAGTGCAACCTTTATATAACGGTTTCTCTGCATCACTTACCAACCTCTCAAACATTTTAGGACAATTATAAAGATCTTCTTCATGTGCTTCTACAATCTCTTCGACTCGATCACAATCATATGTATCTGTGCCATTGTCGTCTGAAGCATATGTCATACTATCTTCGGGTTCAACATTATCATTACTTTTCTCATCATGTAATATCCAACATGTATAGCTTCGATCAATTCCATAACTCATTAAATGCAATTTCAACCAAACTGTGTCAACCCAACCCACAAAATAACAACCTAAGCAAGGACATTTCATATAGTTTGGGAATGAATAATTAAAGAGGAAACAAAAAAAGAGATTACATTAGTAAAAATACCATTATTAATAAGAACTTTAACATTCTTTACTAATTACATATGTGTCTATCATGTCTTTATATAGTTTTTTCGTTATAATCTAAACGAATAAACGCGACATCGACATTAAACCACTATCAAAACTATCACTGAATCCTCACTTCACTCATAACTCAAATTGAAATTAAAACGCGACTAAACACTAACACATAGCATAGCCTCAAAGTTTTCTTGATTAGCTTCAATATGAATTATCGTAACAATAGCATGGACCTTTAATCGAAACCATTCAAATAAATAATGACAAATACGCAAAAGAAATGAAAATCGGTACCAAACTTCACACTTCAAAAAGAGTTACGAGAAGTTCAACAAAAACTCTTAACCTTGACAATTCAACATATCATGCTACTCTCATAAAATCAAACAAAACAACACCACTTTCAAACTGATTCAATCAAAGGATCCTATCAAATTATCTTGGCAAATTGAATCTCTTTTGGAAAATTTAGGTGAATAAAAAACCTATGATGTTGTAATGAAAAACAATGCTATGCTTAAATTTAGTTTTTAAAAGCTACTATGTTCATTACATCCCTGCAACTCGTAAAAAATATGTTGCTTAAAAATTCACATAACTCATTATCACATCTACCAAGAAAACTACAAATTATTATTAGAGACTTATTTATCCTTTAGAATTCATTAATTATTAGAGACTATGCAAACATATAATGCAAAAGATTGACAATTCACACACCGTACAACATTAGGAGGTTAAAAAAATTTATCAAACCTGCGTCGAAACTTCACTCAAAAATAAAATTAAGAGTATCGTATCATGAATTTCAACACTAAGAGTCTCATGATTTTATCACTTACATAAGCATAACATCAATAAGAGCACCCGACATAATTTAACATGAACAACCAACGTTTCAAGGTTCAAACGGAGCCACTATTTTCCTTACAAAAACTCTTAAATAGAGCCACTCATAGTGTATCAATACCATGGCTGAGTGTCATACCCTAATTTTTGACCCCCCTGAGATGACATATCTTCAGGATTTTTCATCAGGTCAAGACAAGTACCCAGAGCAGTCATTTCTCCATCTGGTACCTAATCGAGGATGCTCAAAGACAAGAAAGCTCAGGCAAAGGATCAATCAATAACAAAGACTAATCTCTAATACAATCATGGGGCTCAAAGACTTCATTTTTCTCATCTATGATTGATTAGACATCCAGTCATCTGAGTACAGGTTTACTCAGGTCACCAGACTAGGGTTTTGAGCCTATCAAGGACTAAAATCAGGGATCACATTTGGGAAACCCTAAAAAGCCCCAGAGGGTCATTCAAAGACATCAATCTTCTTCAAATAACTCATATTACAAGATCTACTGGACATCACACTTCAATTCAAAGTCTACAGTCATTATTTTCACCTGGTCGACAAATTAGGGTTTTGACCTAATTCACCAAGATGGTTGACTTTTGATCAGGGAATGAATCCAAAACTCAAGACATGATTCAAGGATCTCTACTACCTCAATATAATCCATTTACATCATTCATTTGAGGAAAAGATCTTGTTTCTACACAAAAACCCAAAAATTCACTTTGTCAGGAAAAAGTCAACTGTGAAGGATCATCATTGACTTTTAAGGTTTTTGGTCAAAAAATGACTTTCAAAGATCAATATCATCAATATATGGATGTCAAAGTCATTTGGCCAAAGAAATTCAAAGAAATTCATCAAGGAGCGAAAAGTCGGGAATTAGGGTTTTTGAAGGCATGGTGAGAACTCAAAATTTCACCTACACAACTCAAAAAACTTCCAACATGAAAGTTGTAGATCTTGCAAAATAAAACAACATCTTACAAAGGAACTTTTTTCAAAAGATCAACCATTTATGAAGTTTTGGAAATTTTGAAGTTTAGGTCATAAACACTTAGAAATTTTTCTAAGTGTTTTAACCTAGTTTTCTTCCAACTTTGGCCTCATTTTTCACAAATTTCCCAAAGGATTCTGAAGAAGACATAAACTAATGATTTAAAGTAGGTGTTTAGGGCTTTCCAAATTGTGTTCAACCTTCTCCAAATTCAATTTGAGCTAAGAGTTATGCTTGTCCAAAGTTGGCCTCATAAACTAAAATTATAGGTCATGTACAATTTGGAACTTTGCAATTTTGTGCATCTTGCTTCACTAAGTGGTGCTACACGACCTCTAATGCATCTGAAAACATACCATGCATCAATTTCCATCATTGCATAAAGATTGAAGAGAATATTCCAAAACCAAGCCATGTGATTAAGTAATGATTACATTCTTGAATTTATGGCAAATGATGAATCATCAAGGAATCTTCTCACTAGCCAATTGGAACCCTCCTCTGAATCAGAAATGTCCCCCAAGATCCTGCAAGATCAATGGTTGGGGAAGCTAGCCCGAAAATGCATCATTGCACTTGGATATTTTCCAAA